>NC_045445.1:123560684-123586631 GCF_002776525.5 Piliocolobus tephrosceles
CCGTCTCAAAAAAAAAAAAAAAAAAATATATATATATATATATATAATTTTTTATTAGGGAGAGCTTCAAGCATACACAAAATTAGACAAGATATTAATAGTACATTACCATTTGTACAGTTCATATACTTGCCACCTACTTCAACAGTAATCAACTCATGACCAATCTTGCTTCATCTAGAGCTTCTCAACCTCAGCATAATGACATTTTGGGCTAGAAAATTGTTTATCACGGGTGTCAAGCACACACAAGACAAGGCAAGGTCTGAATGACTTGACTGGTAAAAGTATAACTAATCACTTTAAGATGAAGACAGTTTATTACTTACATAGCAAAGAAAACAGTAGCCAATGGTTCCAGCTTCGTACTGTGCTTATCCCACATACCAAAAAGGACACTACAACAAAAGGGGCCAGATAACCTCGACTCCCATTGCTGAGGAGCCCACTGTAGATTGCAACTGTTTTTCTGTTCTGTAACTTTGTACTAGGAGGGGCAGGGCAGGAAGCCCCATATCCCAACCCAAACAAAGTGACTGTTAGAAACTGCTTCATGACAGTTTCTCAGGGGAGATAAAGAGGTGAGTGGCAAATGGCCCTGGAGCAACTCCTCACAGGCCTCTCTGTTCCAGGAGAGCTTGTTCCAGGAGGCTCACAAGGCGTTCTCCAACACTCAGATGAGCTGCACATCAAGCCTTTGCCTCTATGGACACATTCAAGGTCGTTAGGGTGCCATTATCTTACAGTGGACGATTGTCCTGTGCATTGTAAGATGTTTAGCAGCATTTATGGCCTTCACCCACTAGATGTCTAAAGCACCCCCAGCCCCAAGATGGGGCAACCAAAACTGTCTCCAGACATTGCTAAATGTGCCTTGCGGCAAAATTGTATCCAGTTGAGAACCACTGATCTTGAGCTCTATTCACTCCCCACATCCAAACAACATACTTCATCTGCAAATATTTCAGTATGTATTTCTAAAATAAAGTTTTGAAAACATAAACACAATACCTGGTGGGGTTTTTTTTGTTTTGTTTTGTTTATTTTTGTTCTTTTTTTGTTTGTTTGTTTGTTTTTGTTCATTTGTTTTTGAGACAGTCTCACTCTGTTGCCCAGGCTAGAGTGCAGTGGCGCAATCACAGCTTACTGCAGCTTCAACCTCTTGGGCTCAAACAATCCTCCCATTTCAGCCTACCAAGTAACTGGGACTACAGGTGCATGCCACCACACGCAACTAGTTTTGCTTTTTTATTTTTAGTAGAGATGAAGTCTCACAATTTGCCCAGGCTGTTCTCAAACTCCTGGGCTCAAGAGATTCTCTGGTCCTGGCCTCCTTAAGTGCTAGTATTACAGGTGTGAGCGACCTCAAGCAGCTACAGTATCATTATTATACCTAAATAAATTAACAATAATTCCTTCATAGGATCCAGAAATTGTTGAAATTTCTAATTGTTTTATAAACATTGTCATTTTTACAGTGTTTTGAATTAGGATTCAAATAATACAGTGTACATATTGCAATTGATTGATATGTCTTTTAGATCTCATTTAATCCATAGGCTTCTTGCAATTTTTTGGTTGAAGAAACAAGGTTTGTTCTACAGAGTTTTCCACAATCTAGATTTCGCTGATTGCATCCCTGTGGTGTTAACATACTCCTTTATCCCTTCTGTATTTCCTGTAAATTGGCCTCAGATCAAGAGGTGTGATCAAAGCCAGGTTCTATTTACTTGGCAGACTATTTCATAGGTAGCACATATACTTCTATCAGGAGTACATAATGTTTGGGATTGCCTGTCTTTCTGTCATGTTAGCAGTAGTTGGTGCTAAGTGCCTAAACCCAATCTTTCCTTAGGGGTTATAAAGTGGAGATAATTCATTACCATCTTACCTTCTTCATTACTCATTCTAAGACAAGATACTTCTCTTGTTTGGTGACCTAGAGGGACAGTTTGTATAGGAAAGTTTAAATAAAGGCTTATTTCCCAGTTTTCAAAATGCTTTTCTCCAGCATCTTTCAATGCAGACAAATGAGGCTTGGGGGTTTCTTTCGAAAGTATTATGAACTCATGCATTGAAAAACATTAGATAGGTTTCAATCAATTGCAATTCTTATCCTTATTGATACTTAAACTTTTCATCTTTGACTGTCAGGAGTCTCCTAAGTCCTTTTGACGATTTTTATCTTTTTTAAAAAAGGATAATAGAACTTATATATTCATATGAGTATTGTTATCTTCACACTTTCAAATGATGACCAAAGACTTATTCCAAAAATGTTTTGAGCAATGGTAATACCATATGTGCTAGAGACTACCATGGTTCACTGCTAATGGTTTTGTTCCTGTTGAGTTCCTGCAATGAATGGTGGAGTGAGGTTATCCAGACCATTTTGTAGAAATAAAGGATTATTTTTCTTTGAAGATATGCTTATACCATACTTGCTTACTTAAGAGAATATCTTCACAAAGCAAGGGCAGACTTCTGTGAAAGACCATTGACCGCATATAGCTACTCTCAGACACCCTTAGTGTCCTTTTTTTTTTTTTTTTTTTTGAGATGGAGTTTTGCTCCTGTTGACCAGGATGGAGTGCAATGGTGAGATCTTGGCTCACTGAAACCTCTACCTCCTGGGTTCAAGCGATTCTCCTGCCTCAGCCTCCCAAGTAGCTGGAATTACAGACACATGCCACCACATCCAGCTAATTTTTGTATTTTTAGTAGAGACAAGGTTTCACCATGTTTGCCAGGCTGGTTTCAAACTCCTGACCTCAGATGATCTGCCCGTCTTAGCCTCCCAAAGTGCTGGGATTACAGGCGTGAGCCACCGCACCTGGCCTCCTTAGTGTCATTTGACCTGGCCTCTCATCTGGCATTTTAGTAGACTAGGTGTTTAAAATGATTGCTTTTGGAGATATTGAAAGAAAGTTTTTACATAGCCAGCTTCCTGGGACACATACACAAATAGGATTTCTTACTCTTGATGCAAACAAAATAGAGATTCTTCTTTTCTTTTTGAGAGCCAAATCCATGTGTGAATAAAGTCTCTCATCATCTCTCCTTCATCACAGTGGTTCTGAACGTTTTTTTGTTCTAAACTTTTAAAAGCCCTGATGCTAAACCCAAGGACAATTAGATCAGAATCTTTAGGGAGCAAGAATCAGCCCTCAGTGCTTTTGAAAGCCCCTAAGGTGATTCTAATGCACAACCAAGGTTGAGAACATTCCAGAGTAGAGCAAAGAGGATAAGAGTCTTTATTAAGAGATTAACTTAGACTTCCTGCTATGGTTTGAATGTGCCCCCCAAAGTTTATGTGTTAGAAACTTAATCCCCAATGCAACAGTGTCTAATAACAGGTGATTAGGTCATGAGGGCTCTGACCTCATGAGTGGATTAAAGTCATTAACACAGGAGAGGTTTAGTTACCACAAGGGTGGATTTGTTATAAAAGCAAGTTCAACTCCCTCTTGCTTTCTTACTCTTGCCTTCTCTTGCCCTTCTGCTTTCTGCCATGGGATGATGGAACACAAAGGCCCTCACCAGATGCTGGCACCATGCTGTTGGACTTCCCAGCTTCCAGAACTATAAGCCAAATACATTTCTGTTCATTATAAATTGCCCACTCTGAGGTAGTCTGTTACAGCAGCATAAAACAGACTAAGACACCCCTAAAGTGTTAGACACTCTTTTATCAAGAATAGGATATTTGTATACTTGTGGGCTTTTGGAAAGATCATTTCTCACCAGCACCACCTGTTATTCACAGATTTACACATCGCCCACAGAGAAGAAAACCTGGTGAGGCCACTTCTGCTTGTATTGCAGAGGAAGAACCCATCTGATGCCACTTTTAGGAAGATTTATTAGAGGATGTGGAGACATTATCTTCAGTGTGTGTTTTGTGATGACATTCTGCACTGGCACTTACTGAATGAGTCAAATATGATATTTAGAGGGCCTTAATAAAAGCTTTTATCTAGCTAGGTTGTATTATTAAATGTCAAACAAACTAAATTAAAAGCTTTCAACATGAAGGCTATCCAAAGAGAGCAGAATGAGAAAAGCATAAAAAATGTTGAGATACCAAGGCAGCATGCATTGAGTGGGGGCTTTGAGGTCCCACAGTCCTAAATGTGAAACTCAGTTCTGACACGGACCAGCTCTGTGACCTTGGGCAAATTATTTAATGTCTCTAAGCCCCAGTTGTTATCTGCAAACTGGACATAATGCCTGTTTCTGATACAGAGAAGGATGTCATAAATTACTAAGTATTAAATTTGCAGACAATGTTAGCAATTTTCTGCAATTGAATGACATTTTGTTAGCTTAATTTCCAGAATATCTGGAGATGAGATACCAGGCCCAGCTCATGCTAAGGAGGATGTGATAGAAAGAATAAGGGCCTCCCAAAGATGTCTACATTGTAATTTCCAGAACCTGTGAATGTGTTACCTTGTATGGCAAAAGAGACTTTATAGATGTGATTAAGTTAAGGGTCTTGAGATGGGAGAGATTATCCTGGATTATCCAAAGGAACTCAATGTAATTACAAGAGTCTTTTGAAGTGAAAGAGGAAGGCAGGAGACTCAGAGAATGTGTGACCAGTGAAGCAGAGGCCGGAGTGATGCAATTGCTGTCTTTGAAGATAGAAGAAAGCAGGCCAGGAGCCAAGGAATGCATGCAGCTTCTAGAAGCTAAAAAAAAAAAAAAAAAAAAAAAAAAAAAAAAAAAAAAAAAAAAAAAAGAAAAAAAAGAAAAGGCAAAGAAACAATTCCCCTAGAGCCTCCAGAAGAAATGCAGTCCTGCAGGTACATTGATTTTAGCCCACTGAGACCCATTTCAGACTTCTGACCCTGGTCCAGAACTTTAAGATAATATATTTGTGTTGTTTTAAGCCACCAAATTTCTAGTACATTGTTACAGCAGCCGTAGAAAACACACGGAAGCACAGAAGATTAAACTGAATCTCTCTTTGAGCATTCAAAGATTCTGAGAGCAGATTTTGCAAGACAAAGCGTCACTTTGGAGACCATGTCATTCAAAATCTAATAGTATAAAGTTCAAGGATTGTAATCATAGTTTACTTGTGAATGAATGTATCCCTCCTGGCATCAGACGGTCCTGATGACTCACTTGTCAATCAAGCTCATATGTATCATATGCAGAAGGCCCCCCGGCACAATGCTCAGGACCCTGCAGTACTCGCTGTAGTACTGGGAAACTGCCTGGTAGGACAGCAAGGAGGAAATCTCGTTATGGTACACCAATAATCAAGAAAGACCACTCTTTAGGGGTATACAAAGAAGTGTACATATGGTCAACCATGCTGGAGAATAATTTGATAACTGTGTCAAAAAACCATGTATCAAAAACTTTAAAATCATAAATACTCTGATTCAGCAATTCTACTTTAAGAAAATTCATCCTAGAAGGAAAAAAATTGGATTAATATGCACATCATTCACCTGCTTAACAAAAATCCATTCCTGGTTCCTATAATTGCTTATAGAATAACACTTGGGGAGACTGAAGGGAGACAGCAGTACATCCACTTATGTTGGCTAATTAAGACTGGCAGGTGTTCATACTGGGTGTAGCTTGGTGTAGACTTGAACCTGGTTAGATTATTAACCTTGAAGGTCTCTGAGCCACCTTTGCTACATTTGCTCTTTTTCACTAAAATGACTGAAACAGTGATTGTGACTAAGAGTTTCAATGTTAAGTCAGTGCCTGGCCTTGTACATTTATCATAAACTATCATCCAATTTTGTGGGTTAAATAAATTACAACTTTATATATGTGTGCAACTGAGCCCTTAAGTGTTGAAAATTACCTATGGTCTTACTCATCCACTGACATTCAGATAATATATTTGGCATGCAAAAGTTGTGAATCCAAATTATGTTCAAATACAAGTGAGGAATATTTATCCATCTTTTTTTCTGATGTATTATCTGTTTCAATTGCATGTCTGGACTCAAACCCCATAAAGAAGGGACCAAAATTTACATGGCACTCTTGAGTATGATGGCGGCTGTATTTGGAGTTTTGATTAAACTGCGCTACATGTGTGATTATTACTTGTAAACAGATGATTAGATATTAATTAGACAATAAGTGATTGTAAAGCACTTAGAAAATAAAAGTGTTTATAAATACCACCAAGTAATAGCAACAATCATTCTTTACTGACTACACAGCTGCTAATGTCAATAAGAATGATTTATTCCAGCTAAGGGCAACTTTAATTTATGCAAAAAACCCACCATCATATTTGTTTTGCTACAGCAAAACAAAATATATCATATATACAACTGATTTTATCATCATTTAAATACATACGTCTTGTTTTGATTTAAAAAATCTCTCTTTTAAGACCTTCTTACACACAGGTGCAATGACTGGTGTCCTTGAGTGCTAAAAATATTGGAGCTGGGTCTGGCGCAGTGGCTCACGCCTGTAATACCAGAGTTTTGGAAGGCTGAGGTGGGGGGATCACTTGAGGTCAGGAGTTCGAGACCCGTCTCTACTAAAAATACAAAAATTAGCTGGGTGCGGTGCCACACGCCTGTAATCCCAGCTACGCGGGAGGCTGAGGCAGGAGTACTGCTTGAACCGGAAGGCAGAGGTTGCAGTGAGCCGAGATCATGCCACTGTACTCCAGCCTGGGAGAAAGAGCAAGACTCTGTCTAAAAAAAAAAAAAAAAAAAAAAAAAGGAAAAAGAAAAAAAAGAATATTGGAGCTCCTTACTGTTCATCTCTCCAATCAGTTACAAATATTATATGCAAGACGTAAAATGACATTTTGTTAGCCGCATTTTCATGTATGCAATAGGTTTGTCATGTTGGGTCTGTGCAGTTTTTCCCTAGCTCCTTAAAACTGCGCTTACATTCAAATTTTGGTCACATTGATGAGTGAAGGTCAATTCTTTTTTGGTTATTATAGAAGTTAGAAAAAGAAGAAAATAAATTTTAATAATAAAACAAAACACTTTCTTTCTGTCTTCTTGATTACCTCCCACCCTCCGCAAAAATAGATTTTGAAGCCCTGACTATTTTCATGTCTCACCATTATTTTTTTTCCCTAATGGGCTTTTTTGTTTTGGAAATGGAGTTTCACTCTTGTTGCCCAGGCTGGAGGGCAATGACGCGATCTTGGCTCACTGTAGCCTCTGCCTCCCGGGTTCAAGCAATTCTCCTGCTTCAGCGGCCCGAGTAGCTGGGATTACAGGCACCCGCCACCATGTCCGGCTAACTTTTTTTTTGTATTTTTAGTAGAGACGGGATTTCGCCATGTTGGGCAGGCTTGTCTGGAACTCCTGGCCTCAGGTGATCCACCTGCCTTGGCCTCCCCCTAATGGCCTTTATAGGTCATAAGCCTGTATCAGCTGTGCTCTTGACCCACTGGTAAGCCTGGCAATGCAACTGTGTTTTGTTTTGTTTTTGACACAGGGTCTCACTCCGTCACCCAGGCTGGAGTGCAATGGCACAATCTTGGCTCACTGCAACCTCTGCCTCCCAGGTTCAAGTGATTCTCCTGCCTCAGCCTCCTGAGTAGCCACCTGGGATTACAGGTGTCCACCACCACACCCGGCTAATTTTTGTATTTTTGGTGGAGACAGGATTTCACCATGTGACGAGGCTGGTTTTGAACTCCTGACCGCAGGTGATCCGCCCACCTCGGCCTCCCAAATTGTTGGGATTACAGGCATGAGCCACTGCACTTGGCCGCAACTGTGTTTATTTTTCTTGTCGTTAGTAAATTCAAGCATCTAAAATGAGTCCAGATCCACAGTTGCACAAATATGAAATGAACTGAATGAATAAAAGTGAAGAATGCTTCATGTACATGAATTCAATAGAAAAGGGGTTAAGGGGTTATATTAGATGATGAGAGCTGCATGAGTTAGCTCAGCAGGCTTGTTAATAAAGCAAATCTAACTACTGTGTATCACACAATGAGGCAGTGTAGTTTAGTGGAAAAGAGTGTTGAACTTTGATTCAAGAGACCTGGATTCAAGTGATACTTCTACCACTTCTGCTTACTATGTGACCATGGTCAAATCACTTAACTGCTCTGAATTTGTTCATTCATTTGAAATTTTTCAGTTTTAAAGCATGTCAGTCTCATAGTGCTATTATAAGTCAATGTGTAAAAGCACCAAGGGAGGGGTGAAACACTTTCTACTGAAAAATGTTTTTATTACTATAATTTTCCTGGAATGGGTGGAAAGGATTTATGTATGGATTTTATTACTTAGTATGGTACAGTCTTTTCCTGGACTATTAGGCCCAGACCTTAAGCCACATGTGGATTGAGGTGGGGAAGTGGCTCAAAACAGAGACATAAAAGTATTAAAATTCCATAGGAGGTAATAACACTTTCTGGGAAATCTGAAATTCTTCTGTCATCTCTACCCTGTGTTTTCCATCTCTCTTTCTCCCTTCCTTCTTCATGATACATTTCTTTCTTTCTCTCTCTCTCTTTTTTTTTTTTTTTTTGAGACAGGGTCTTACTCTGTTGCCCAGGTTGGAGTGCACTGGCGCAATCTCGGCTCACTGCAACCTCTGCCTACCAGGTTCAAGCAAACCTGCCTAAGCCCCCAGAGCAGCTGGGACTACGGGTACATGCCACCATGGCTGGCTCATGTTTTTGTATTTTTAGTAGAGACCAGGTTTTGCCATGTTACCCAGTCTAGTCTTGAACTCCTGGATAGCTGAACAGCTGGATAGCTCCAGCTATCCACCTGCCTCGGCCTCCCAAAGTGCTGGGATTACAGGTGTGAGTCACACCACCCGGCCATAAATCTCTTGTTTGGTAAATCTGAGGCAGTGAGAAGAAAATGAATAGAAAAGGAAACGTGGGCTGCACGTGGTGGCTCATGCCTGTAATCTCAGCACTTTGGGAGGCCGAGGCAGGAAGATCACAAGTTCAGGAGTTCGAGACCAGCCTGGCCAATATGGTGAAACCCCCGTCTCTACTAATAATACAAAAAAAATTAGCCGGGCGTGGTGGCGCATGCCTGTAATCCCAGCTACTCGGGAGGCTGAGGCAGGAGAATTGCTTGAACCCGGGAGGCAGAGGTTTTAGTGAGCCGAGATTGCACCACACTACACTCCAGCCTGGGCGACAGAGTGAGACTTTGTCGAAAGAAAGAAAGAAAGAAAGGAAGAAAAGGAAGGAAGGAAGGAAGGAAGGAAGGAAGGAAGGAAGGAAGGAAGGAAGGAAGGTGGAAGAAATAGTAGAGTCAGGCCTGGCCATAGTGGCTCATTCCTATAATCCCAGCACTTGGGAGGCTGAGGCGGGCAGATCATTTGAGGTCAAGAGTTTGAGACCAGCCTGGCCAATATGGTAACATGGTGAAACCCAGTCTCTACTAAAAGTACAAAAAAACTGTCTGGGCGTGGTGGCATGTGCCTGCAATCCCAGCTACTCGGGAGGCTGGGGCAGGAGAATCGCTTGAACCCGGGAGATAGAAGTTGCAGTAAGCCAACATGATCACACTCTACACTCCAGCCTGGGTGACAGAGTGAGGCTCTGTCTCAAAAGCAAACAAACAAAACAAAACAAAAAACAACTTTATGGTGGGCACCCCTTAATGGTATCTTGAGACCTTTTGAGATGCCCCAGAAGCCGGCTCTGCAAGAAAGATTCAAGTTCAAGTAGTTTATTTGGGAGACGATCTATCCCAGGAAATACAGGAGCATGGGTAAGTGAAACAAGGAAAGGAAGGCAGTCGATAAAGGGTGCCCTGTGGCAAGTGGAACTTAATCCCACTGGAGGACTCTGGGAGTTAGTATAGAACATGCAATTCAGAGTTATTTCACTTGAGGGCTGAGGGAACTAGGGTATGTATACTTTGACTTCTATCAGTCATTGGTTGAAAGCTCTTAGGGATATGGGCTGTTAATTTTCTGGCCCTTTAGTTCTGACTCAGTGGTGGTGTTGGGAGGGCAGGGCTTTCTAAAGGCCAGATAAAGCCCCCAGGCAGAGAGATGCAGGTGCTGGCAGTTGACAGTGGGTCAGTTGTTGACTATGGTAACATCATAGTCATTATGGTAAGGCCTGAGGGGATTTCGGCAGGATTCAGACAGCGTCTGCTCAAAAGAGATTATTTTATTAGGTTGGTGCCAAAGTAATTGTGGTTTTGTCATTATTTTCAATGGCAAAAACTGCATTTACTTTTGCACCAACCTAATAGTTCTTCTTTGCAGATCTTTGAAAATAATGTTTTTCTTTCTTTTTTCTTTTTTTTCTTTTTTTGAGATGGAGTCTCCTCTGTTGTTCAGGCTGGAGTGCAGTGGTGCAATATCAGCTCACTGACACCTCCGCCTCCTGGGTTCGAGCGATTCTCCTGCCTCAGCCTCCCTAGTAGCTGGGATTACAGGCATGTGCCACCACGCCCGGCTAATTTTCTGTATTTTTAATAGAGATAGGGTTTCATCATGTTGGCCAGGCTGATCTTGAACTCCTGACCTCAAGTGATCTGCCCACCTCAGCCTCCCAAAGTGCTGGGATTACAGGCATGAGCCACTGTGCCTGGCCAAAAATAATGTTTTCAACAATTTGATGATGTTTATGTGAGGACTGCTTATAGGAAGGTAGATGTCATTTGTAGGTGTCTTCCAAGCTGAAGTTAAGGTCTCTATGGCTTGGCTTCCTCATCTGCAAAGTGGGGCAACTATACCTATCTGATTGGGTGTTGTCGGGGCTACAGGTAGGCTATGATAAGCATTAGGTTGGTGCAAAAATAATTGCGGTTTTTGTCATTTTATTTACTTATTTATTTATTTTGAGACAGAGTTTTGCTCTTGTCACCCAGGCTGGAGTGCAACGGTGTGGTCTCTGCTCACTGCAACCTCCGCCTCCTGGGTTCAAGTGATTCTCCCGCCTCAGCCTCCCTGGTAGCTGGGATTACAGGCGCCCACCAACACGCCTGGCTAATTTTTGTATTTTTAGTAGAGAAGGGGTTTCGTTATGTTGGCCAAGCTGGTCTTGAACTCCTGACCTCAGGTGATCCACCCGCCTCAGCCTCCCAAAATATTGGGATTACAGGCATGAGCCACCATGCGTGGCCTGTCATTACTTTTAATGGTAAAAACTGCAATTACTTTTGCATCAACCTAATACCTAGCATAGTGCTAGAGACATAAGAGGTACTCAATAAACAGTAGAAATAATCATGATAGTTCTTGTTAGGGACAGCACTGATCTGACAAGTTCTCACAGAAGGCATGCCCTTCTTGTTGAGGTCACAAGACTCAGAAGCCCTGTCTCTAAACATTCTCTGGGACTTTTCTGAACAGCCTGCCTCCAACATGTTTCCTCTACCTCTGCCAACTGGAGATAGGACTTTAGGACTTTGCTCCAGCTTTGTTCCTCAGTTTCAGCTTTCTTGTTTCCTCTCACTGAGGTCTGTGCATCTTTCTATTTGCTCATGACCGAACCACGCCTGTCTCACCCCAACCCTAATACCCAGCTCTTGATGTCTTTGGGGAGGAGAGTAATGTTCAGTGTTTTTTTCTAATCATAAGACTAATATAGGGTTGGTGCAGTGCCTCATGCCTGTAATCTCAGCACTTTGGGAGGCCAAGGCAGGCAGATCGCTTGAGCTCAGGAGTTCAAGACTAGCCTGGGCAACATGGCGAAACACCGTCTCTACGAAAAATTAGCCAGGCGTGGTTGCACGTCCTGTAGTCCCAGCTACCAGGAAGACTGAGGTGGGAGGATCACCTGAGCCTGGGAGGTCGAGGCTGCTGTGATCACGCCACTGCACTTCAGCCTGGGCAACAGAGTGAGACCCTATCTCAAAAAAAAAAAAAATGTTCATTTTTGAATATATATATATTTTGAGACGGTGTCTCACTCTGTCGCCCAGGCTGGAGTGCAATGGCGTGATCTCCGCTCACTGTAACCTCTGCCTCCCAGGTTCAAGCGATTCTTCTGCCTCAGCCTCCTGAGTAGCTGGGACTACAGGTGCCCGCCACCACGCCCAGCTAATTTTTATATTTTTAATAGAGACAGGGAGTCGCCATGTTGGCCAGGATGGTCTTGATCTCTTGACCTCGTGATCCACCCACCTCGCCCTCCCAAAGTGCTGGGATTATAGGCGTGAGCCACCACGCCCGGCCTTGAATATTTGTTGTAGGCAGAAATTTTTTTTTTAAAAGTAAAACAAAAATCTTCCATAACCCCACAGTTTAAAGATTTCACCTTTAGCATCTTGATATATTTCCTTGCAATGCTTTTTTCTGTGCATGTACATATCACATAATTGGGCTCATGTTTTTGGAATCACATTTTGCAGCCTGCTTTTCTATAATTGCAGCATTCTATAATGCTAACATGTGCCCATAACATTAGAATTTCTTCAAAAACATGACTCTTAGTGAGTGTACAATACTATATTATATGGACTTATTTTAGCAATTCCAACTATTGCTGTAAGTTGTATCTTTTTTGCCTTTTATAAATAATTCTGCATTAAGCATCTTCGTACATAATTATTTGTGTGCTTCTCTATTTCTTTTGGGATAAATTACCAAGTGGAATCCCTAGGTCAAAGGGTATGAATATTCTAAAGGCTGTTAGCATATACTGACAAATATCCTCTATGAAATTTCTAATGAAGTTAACACATGCATAGATTTTGTGCAATCATTACCATAATCAAGATACATAACGATTCTTGGCCGACCACGGGGGCTCACATCTGTAATCCTAGCACTTTGGGAGGCCGAGGCAGGTGAATCACTTGAGGCCAGAAGTTCCAGATCAGCCTGGGCGACACAGTGAAACCCTGTCTCTACCAAAAATACAGAAAGCTTAGACAGGAGTGGTGGCACACACCTGTGGTCCCAGATACTTGGGAGGCTCAGTGAGAGGATCGCTTGAGCCTAGGAGGCAGAGGTTGCAGTGAGCTGAGATTGCACCACTGCATTCCAGTCTGGGCAACAGAGAAAGATCCTGTCTCAAAAAAAAAAAAAAAAAGCTACATAATAATTCCATTACCCCAATAAACTCTTTCCTGCTATCCCTTCAGAGTTATCCCCTTCATAACCCTTATGGAATATTTAGCTCTGTAGTGTGGGATTAACTGATCATTCTTAGCTAATTGTCTTGATAGCATTACAATGCCCCCAAGTTAAAATAACCCATTCAAGTATTACCAAGAAGTTTCTGAGTCAGGTTGCAGCAGCTGCCAGGACTGGTCTCCGAAGTGGGTGGATCTGATAAGGACTCCTCTCAGAGTGGTGCCTGACAGAGTCTATTTCTGCCATTAAGACTGCAAGACATGCTGAGATTCAATCACAGGACTGTGGAGAGAGGAGCAGGAAGAAGCCAGGACTAGGCTGGAGTAGGACTAGTGGGAATGGAATTAGTTATAGAGCTTACCCTCAGGGCAGTTAGAAGTCTAAATTGCAAAGTTCAAGGACTTGGGATGAGTAAGTTGTCAGGTGTGACTTGGACTTAGCACAAAGTGGCACTGAAAGCTAAGGATTTGATGTGGGTAACACAATGAAGATATCCTAGGCAGAGGCAGTATCTTGGTTCAATGGGACAGAGGAGGATTAGGAGGAGAGGAAGGTGAGGAAGGGAGACAGAAAATATTGGGAGTCTAAAGGAATCGTCTAGGCTCTTGGACAAGAGTTCACAAGGACCCAGCTAGACATCAGAACTCTGTGAAATGGGCAGGTGAACAGGTGAACCTCTCATTCTGGAGAGAGAATTAGGTGACCAATTAGGAACCAAGGGGTGGCTCAGTGGCCCAGAATACAGTGGTGGTTAGGTGCTTTCCAATGTGAACAGTGACTCTAAGGCAGTGGTTTATAAACTTTAGCATGGGCCAGAATGCCTCCCAAACCAGGAGGTTTTGATTCAGTAGGTCTGGGGTGGGGATCTAGAATTTCTGACAAGTAACCAGGGCTGCTGCTGCTACTTCTCGGAGAAGCACACTTTGAGAACCACTGCTCAAAGGCAAAAATACATATATTGAGTTTAGAATAAACATGTCATTTGCACGTCACCCAGTACATGTAGGAAAAGGTCTCCTAAATGTAATACAGGGCTTGGCTCTTCCAGGTGATGAGCTGGTAGAGCTAAACCTGCTGCTGGAAGTGTTTTGTGCTTCCAGGAGGGCAAATAGCGTAGGAGGCAACTGGCCCCTTTGGATAACCCAAGCGTCAGTGGAATTCTCACATCACTGGAGTTCTGTCCTGTATAGGTCATAATACTCTTAAGTGATGTTATTCTGACTTAAAGGGCCAGCATCTGAAACTGTCAAACTGTAATTCTCTGCTACAGAATCCCTTTTCTTCTTCTTTTAGGGCTAGCCCTCTTTGCTTATTGAGGAGTAATAAAAATAATGTCCCCTTATATTAGCATAGCATGTTCCAGTTCAAAAAGTGCAATGACATGATATCTCTTTTGGTCTCCTTTCTGTGATGGAGGCAAGCCGTGTATTTGTATCCCATCCTTTGGGCTACTGATTCTCAAAGTATAGTTCCCAGACCTGCAGCATTAAGAACACCCAGAAACTCTCTAGAAAAGCAAATTCTGGCCCTACCCCAGACTTACTGAATCAGGTCTGGGGTCTGACAGGGGGCCAATAATTCGCATTTCTAACAAGTTCCCTGGTGATGCTGATGTTGGTGCTGCTGGTCCCAGACCATACTTGGATGAAAACCACTGCTATAGATAAAAATGAAAGATGTAGAAGCCCAGGGACTTGTCCTAAGAGAACTCCTGCCTAGATCCTTTTCTTACTACACCTGCTGCATCCCTGGTCCCTACACAACCGCCCCCCCCCCCCCCCCCCCCCCCCCCCCCAAAAAAAAAAAAAAAAAAAAAAAAAAAAAAAAAATCCTTCAAATGCCAGCTGCATTATTTTAGAATTTTGTGAATGTGAATACCTGTAAAATGAGGAAAACAATAGGATCTACCTCTTTGGGTTCTTACAAAGATTAAACAAGAAGTAGGTAAAGTACTTAGCACAGTGCTTGTGCTTAATAAATGCCGGCGATCATCATGATTTTTTATTAATATTGAAAGTGACAATTCACAATGAATACCTTGGTAAGTTGTTTCGGTGTGTGTCTTCAGAATGCTCCTCTTAAAATGTGAATGTCCCTAGATAATGTAGACATTAAAGCACCTGATCGTTAACGTTCCATCTCTGATTGCCATGAGCATTTGGCTGAGGGCAGGATACTTAGGAAATGGGATCCACTACAAGTAAAGTAGGAGCCAAGAGATAATAGAGCAGTGCATGGAACAGTGTATTGAAAGGCACACAACAGCAAGACTTCTTGAGGAAACTTTGAATAGCTGGGGACGGGGAAGAGTGGCTGACAGTGGAAGCAACTGGGAAGGGCAGCCAGGAGTAGGAGGCAGACTGTTAGGGAAAGACAATCTACCTCCTTCAAAGTTCCCCTTAGGGCAGCCCCAGGGGAGGGCTCCAGGGCTACACCAGGCCACAAGGGGATCTGCCAGGGTTCGCGTTGCATGAAGTCCAGGGGGTGAACACTCAGGTGCCCATAGTGAATGCCCGGAGGGGCCCCTCACTGGCAATTAGCACAATGAATTTGGGCCCAAAAGTGGCTTTGTCTTCAGGGTGACTCCTATTTGGCAAATATCCTGACTATGGCACATCATGCACCAGCTCATCCCAAGGACACGGTCCTTTATTAGTGGAGGTCTGCTATGTTGTTTCTCAAGGCGCCCTAGGCCCCTCAGGAAGCGGTTTTATGTTATCTGGGTGGCGCAGCCCGGGTCCCGTGCCCAGAGAGGACGGAGACCTTTGCAACTGAATTAAACAGAAGAAACAAAAGCAGTAAGTTCGGGCCCGTGGGTACGGCGGGCCAGCCAATGGGGCCCGGCCTCTCCCCGGCGGAGTGGTACTATGATGACAGTAGCCAACCAGCGCGCTCTATGCAAATGAGCTACTGTATCCCGCACCAGCCGCTTCAGTGTCGTCTGGTTGTTATAGTGATAAACTGAGGCCTTGCCTTTTGCCTTCTGACAGAGAGAGAGAGAAAGGGGCGGGGGGGGGGTAACCTCTTTACTTCCCCCAGGGAAGCCAGAAAAAAGGGGAGAAGAAGCGGGGGATGGGTGGAGGGTGGCGGGGAGAAAAATACGTGACAAAGAAAACATTCTCTGCCTGGGAGGAGACTCTCTGAGGGTGTAGAGCTAGAGGGAGCATTCACTGGCCATGCCAGTAGTTACCACTGATGCTGAGTCAGAAACAGGTATCCCAAAATCCCTTTCCAATGAGCCTCCCTCAGAAACCATGGAGGAAATAGAGCACACATGCCCACAGCCTCGACTGGTAAGTAAAGACAAAGGATGGAAATGTATGCGTGGCTATGGCATAAAAGAGTTCCTTATGCGCCCGCAGCCAGCGAGGAAAACGATGCCTAGAGGATTTTCATGTAAATGAGAAGAGCGCTACCGCCTAATCCTTCTCAGCTGTTTATACTTAGCTTCTATACCGGGCGCTGCTCTCAGTTTACAAAGCGTTATTGTATTGGCTGGGTAGGAAACGGGCTGCTTGGGATATGCTGTGTTTTTGTGCTTCGGGAGGAGGGGAGGGCCTTTTTCCTTTTAGGTGTGTTCTTGTCTGAAGGTAAAAAAATCCTACAGTGCAATTTTAAAATGGTATTCTCTTCACCAAGCTCGGGACGAGTCCCTTGTTAAGTTTTAAATTCTAGCTAAGGAATGATTCGTTCCTCAACTGATTTTGGTGCCTAATGCCAATTTGGGGGAAAAAAATGGAAACGACATGGAAGCAAAACTTCCCCATCCGTTTGAAAATGTTCAAAATAAATAAATAAATACATAGGAGTCCCTCAATGATTTACTTAGAAATAATACGCATTTAAAATGAATTGTAAAACATTTCCAGAGTGTGCTGTGAGGGTTTCTCTTCAGGTAGTGGAAACCTGGGGACACTACATTTATTTAGAAAGGGGCTGCATGCCTTTAAGAATGAAAGTGTGGAAACGGGGTACTGAGAGCGTCCTTCCGCCTCCATAACTGCACCGTAACTGCTCTCCCAAATTTGGTCGTTTCTCTACCACTGGTCATGATCTTTTAGGTAGGTGTGAAACTTCGTTCCCAACCACCGCAGCATGTGTCCTCAAGGAATCAAAAACACGCATGGGTGGTGGGTTTTCTGTGGTCCGAAGTCTTGTGGAACTTGGGGAGACCTCTCTTTGAGCCCCCCAATCCAAAAGACACACTAAAGCTATCCTTTCCTTTAGCGACTTCCCTCAAGTTAAAAGGTGGACTATTTTGATTGGCTGTGGAGTTTGACCCTGGGAAGAGTTTTATAAAAAAGGATTTTGTGATGTAGCATTTTCTCTGAACCTGCAAAATTAGGGCTCACAGTTGAGAAGGCCAACCCACCATAAAACTGTTATTTCTTAATACGAGTTAATAAGCGTTCAAAGGAGCTTAGAACAACTTCCTAAAAAGCACAAATACAGAGGAAGTTATATTAGAGCCCTGTGGACTTTTTTTCCCCTATGCTTCTATTTTTAAAAATATTTTCTCTTAGGACAGTTTAATAGTAACTGTGCCCTAACACTTTAGCCACTTACTGAATGACACACAATGTAGTGTCTATGTTCTCATGAGACACAAACCATCCCAATAAGTTTGTTACTAAGGGATTCCTTTGAGTCACTAAACAACTCATGGGTTTAGCATAAAGAAAAATGACCACTGAAAGCATATTACAAGATCATCATATGCACATATACATATATATACATAAATACAGAGAGAGAGAGACTCACTCTGTTGTCCAGGCTGGCCTCAAACTTGAACTCCTGGACTCAAGTGATCCTCCTGCCTCAGCCTCCCAAGTACCTGGGATTACAGGCTTGTGCCACACAGCACTATATATATATGTGTGTGTGTGTGTGTGTGTGCGTGTGCCCATGCTCACCCAAAAATGTATTTTTTAAAGTAACCGCAATCTTCAAATTTGCATCACATACCTTCCTGACAGAGGTAAAGGGCAGAGGAGAGAAAGGCAGCATCCAGCTCCAGTTTGTGCATCATTTCAGTCTCTTTTGTCTACTAGTTTTCCTTCCATTTTTACCTCTTAGCTATGCTGCTTCTTGGTTGCTAATGCCTGAGGGAGATGGGCAGAGAAAATTAAGGGAAAGAAGAAAGTTCAAGTTACTTTTTTTTTTTTTTAGATGGAGTCTCACTCTGTCCTCCAGGCTAGAGTACAGTGGCCCGATCTTGGCTCACCACAACCTCCACCTCCCAGGTTCAAGCGATTCTCCTGCCTCAGCCTCCTGAGTAGCTGGGATTACAGGTGGGCAGCACCATGCCTGGCTAATTTTTTTTGTATTTTTGGTATAGAAGGGGTTTTGCCATGTTGGTCAGGCTGGTCTCGAACTCCTGCCCTCAGGTGTACCCACCTTGGCTTCCCAAAGTATTAGGATTACAGGTGTGAGCCACTGCGCCTGGCCAAGTTCCTTTCCACTTTCACTTGTGACAGCTTATTCCAGGTGGTAACTCACAAGAACCACGCTAAGCTGGCAATGTGCTCTACAGCCTCACCTCCCACCCATTGTAGAAATAAGGAAACTGAGGTTCAGAGAGAGTAAGTGACTTGCCCAAGGGTCACACTGCTTTGAAGGGGGGAGAGCTAGGATTTGAACCCAGAGCTCTACACCTGAAAAGTGGAAGATCTTTCTTCTATAACATACTCGTAAATGAGATACATTCCCTTCCCATCTTTTTGGCAGTTCTGGTTTGTGTGTGTGTATGTGTGTGTTTGTGTGTGTGTATCATACACATGCATAGGTATGAGAGGGATGTACAGAAGTTGAACTGTTGAAGCACCTGCTTTGATTTACTTATGATACAAAATTTTCCATGTTGTTCATCATTATCATGGGCTACTGAAATTTGACTGTTGAAATAGGGGCTTGCAACCAATTTATAAAACACTACTAAAATTTTTAAAGTCCCTTCTCTTAGAAGCTAACTTTGATCACTGTAGGTTTATATTCTAAATTTAGATTTATACTTCATAGCCTAACTTTACTTTGCTAATGATCTTACTTTAATAATGAAGGCACATGCTAACTACTTAATAAAAAAGTTTGTTGATGAAGAGAGTGAGCAGCAAGTGAAAACATGAAATTAACATTTCTTTCTGGTTTTTAGTAGTTTCTGTTGATCTTGTAGCTTTGCTAGTGTCTTCATATTTCAAATTGTATAAATTCTGCATTTCTCCCAGCACCCAGGCATATAGCTCCAAATTGCATGTGGGTCACTGACACCACAGCCATCATCAGAGTGTGGCTACTGAGTTGCTTAACTAACTACGGAAAGTGTATGAAATGTTTGCAGGGGGCCTGTTTAGGATTGAAGCTCCACACTTGGATTCTCCTTCAGAGGTCAGGCTCCTTCTCCCAGTTGCTGAAATGAAGTGGGGAGCTGGCATACGTGAGTGAATAAATAGGACTTTAAAGCAGTCTATATTTTAGATCCCTGTAAGTAACAAATTGATAATAATATTGCGGATATGATTGAATTATATTTCAGGGGGAAGTTTTTCTGACAGGAATACTTGTAGTTTCTCTACCTGCCTTATTCTTCATTAGAGGAACATATAAGAAAGGAGACGATTAAATAGAATGCAATAACTCTGATAAAGAAATTAGAAAAGAAATAACAAAAACATTACCTAGGTTTTATGATAGAGCCTGTATTTTAGGAATGTAATCTTACTACCCTTACCATTTTACCATGGTGCTCTGATTTGAGATGCTTTTGAGAACTCTTTACATTGTTACAATGTTTACTCTTGATTCTTGACTTGTTTTCTGTTCTTTACTATTTTCCTGATTAAACACGATGCAAGGTGACTCATAAGCTTGACTGTCAAGATGAGAAACTGAGTGACCTTGGGTGATATGACGTAATAGCCCTTCTTGGAAACCTAATTCCTGAGATACAAGGACTCCTCTGAGCAAGGACTGTGTCCTCATATCTTCCTAGCCCTCAGATTATGCCTAGAAAGATCCTCTGGGCTCAGCAGGTGTCCCAGAAGCCCTTTCTAACAAGGCCCAGCCACCCTGAAAGTTGTCTGCTTGAGGATTTGGTTAATGACCTTGGTCAAGTTCTTCTAGAGGTGCATTCTGTTGTCAGAAGGAATTGTAATTCTAGCCTGCAATAGTCACTTCCATGAAGATGGATATACTATGGATCAACTGAGAAGGCCTTGGAAATAAAAAAGGGCTGGTCGATATGCCACGTTAGCAGGAGGAGTTCATTTCGGGTTTAACTTCAAAGCGGAGCAGTGCCAAGAGACTGCTGTCTTGCAGAAGGTTCATTATGTCAGTTTGGAGGTAGCATGCTCATCTGCTAGTGTTCAGAAAGATGATCAGATTTCCAGAGACATCAATGGCTTCCTTTGCTAATATCGCCATCTATTTAGCCACCTAGAACAGCATACATTTTAAAGTGAAACACTCTTAATGTGCAATATTGGCGAAAATAAACAAACATGAGCTTCCTTGGGCATTTACTGTGGTCAACTGGAATTCTGCCTAAGGTTATTATTAGATATCTTCCTGCTGGTCTCTATCCAAATGCAACATCCATGTCTTGCAAATTGATACTAGTCAGTTGTATTTAGCATGGAATCAATCAATTAGTTTCTTTGATTCTTTTAGGTTTGTTCTCTCACTACCCCTCCAACCCCTATTTGCCTAATGCTAAGCGCTTATGGAAGAAATAAATCTAAATCAAATATGATAGGTAGTTTCTGTGTTTTATTTTGGTGATTTAGCATATAGAAATCGAAAGAGTGCATGTATATCTCCTCAATCAGGCAGTGAGGAAGATTTAAAGTACTTAGCAATGCAGAGCTTTGGAAGATAACTGAGAGAAAAGTGAGTCTCCTACCAATCCTTACCAACCCCTACCATCCCCCTTACCCATGGGATCCACAGTCAGCCAGGTGGTTAACCACTTCCAGACACAGCAATGCACCAGGTGCTGTGGAGAGAAATAAAAGAAGTGAATCCAAAGCCCTTGCCCCTAAAGGGGCATTTCCATTTAATAGAAGGTAGTAGTTTGGTTTGTGGAAGCATGCTAGGATGCTGAAATCCCTTAAGAGAGCTTTTTTGTAAGTTTGACTTTAACATATTAGACTTTCTTAAGAGCTGTATTTTATCCATTGAGCAGAAGTACTTCCCGGCAGGGAGGACTCTGTCAACCCAATCCCAAAGTTAAGACAAGTCCCTGCATTTGAATAAAAGGTTTCACTTGCTGACCCCAAAACATATTTTGGGACATGGAAAGGATCAATCTATTTTTGAGTGGATCTTAAGCCCCCATTGTGGGTGGCACATACTGGCCCAGAACACTAAAACAGCTCTGCCCAGTAGAAATACAGCATGAGCCACATGTGTAATTGAAAATTTTCAAGTGGCCACAGTTTTAAAAGTTAAAAAAAGGTGAAATTAATTTTGTATCCAAAATATTATCATGTCAGCATGCAATATAAAAATTATTAGTGAGATCTTATGTTATTTTCTTTGTACTAAGTCTGAAATCCAATGTGTATATTGTATTTGCAACACATCTCAATTTGGACTAGCTAATTTCAAGTGCTCAATGGCTACATGTGGCTTTACAGGGAGCTTAGACACTTACCCAGCCCTGTTAGGATCAGTTCTGAGGACCTACAGTGATAAATAGTTTTCACATTGCACAGTTCACATATACATATATGTAGTCATAACTAAAACCGAACATCACTTTTCCTTACTTCATGTTTTGCACTCTTATACTTTCTATGCTATCCTTTCTTATTCTATTTCAGTTAAGAGACTATTGCAGTAATCTAGATGAGAGTTAATAAGTTTGAAGTTATAGAAGGACAGTGGGAAAGGAGAGAACTAGATAGATATGGGAAACACTAAGGAGGTAAATGCCCTAGGATTTGATAACTAAGTCTGAGCATGGGGCAGGTTCAATGAAAGATCAAGGGACCAGGCGCAGTGGCTCATGCCTGTAATCCCAACACTTTGGGAGGTGAGGCAGGCGGATCACTTGAGGTCAGGAGTTCGAGACCAGCTTGGCCAACATGGCAAAAACTCATCTCTACTAAAAATACAAAAATTAGCTGGGCGTGGTAGTGTGCTCCTGTAATCCCAGCTACTCGGGAGGCTGAGGCAGGAGAATCGCTTGAACCCGGGAGGCGGAGGTTGCAGTGAGCTGAGATCGTGCCACTGCACTCCAGCCTGGGTGACAGAGCGAGACTCCATCTCAAAAAAAAAAAAAAAAAAAAAAAAAGATCAAGGAAGGCACAGTTGGTTTTCTGGCTCCAGCTAGTGAGTGTCATCACTGAGATGGGTGCGCCAGGGAAGTAGAGTTTGTGAGAATTATGTCTGAGGTGCCATGGGGACTTCCACTTGGAGATGTCTAGTTCATGTTTGGTTGGGGAATTCAGGAGAGAGTTCTGAGCTGGAGATATAGATCTGGGAAATAGCATGGAGGAGATGGAAGTGAAATTGAGGCAGTGAAATGAATGAGAGTGAAATTGAGTTAGTTTCTGGACTGAGAAGGAAGTGAATGGAAATGGTTACCTAGGAAGAGTGCCTCAGGATAATCCCACTACTGGGCTAATTCTAGAAAGTAACTGACCCTGAGCCATCCTATCAGGCTCTTAGAGGGAGAAAATAGAGGAGCTGTAATTAAAGCTATTAGAATCTTCCTTCTATTCATCTGTCTCTACATGAAATCTGGTTAAGCTAATCTACTTCATCCCAGAATCTTCCCAGGTTGGAACCCTGAGAAAGACTATTTAAAGGGCCAATAGAAGAAGGATCATGAAAAGAAGACAGAGGAGTATTTCTCAAATAGTTGGGAGATCAAGGGACCAAGGGCAGTGTAAGTTTCATGGAGGGAATGTCCAATAGAACCAAATGCAGTAGAGAGATCAAATGAGATAAGAAGGAAAAATTTCCTTTGTATTTAGAAAGAAGAGGTCAATGATGATGCTTCAGTGAAGTGGTGGGAGCGGAGGCTGGATGGCATTAGATTGAGGAGCCTCTAGGTGATAGGGAAGAGGAAGCTTGACTGAGCGAGGAAGCAGATAGAATGTATAGTACCCAGAGGTGGACAAATCAGGGCTTAGGGTCACTAGAGACTAGGTTTTCCCCTTCCTTCTTTTGTAACTTTCATCTTCCCTCCCTTCATCTTTTTTTCCTTGTATTTTTCATTCCTTTCATCCACCCAAGATGTCAAATCTTTTGGTTGGCTCATTCTTTTAAGATGATAGCAACTTGTGCCTAAATATAAATGGGAAAGAGCCAGTGGGAGAGGGAAAGGGTGATGGTGATGGGGACAACTGATGAAGGGAATGTCTCTTAGGCTGGACAGGTTGGACTCCAGTGCACAAGTGGAAGGATTGGCTTCAGGGAGAAAAAAAGACACGTCTCCCACTGTGGTGGTGAGGAAGCTGGCAAGGATGGTTTGGGTAAGAATAAGTTATAAGAGGAAGGGTACTGAAAGTTGAAGGCCTCTCCATCTGATAGCCTTTGTTTTTCATCTGTGAAGGTGGAAGCAAAATCATGGTGGTTTATTTCTGGCTAGTGCAGAAGTATAATTCTGGGATATCCTGGGTAGTTGAGTCCAGCCCCGGGATACGTCCTCTCCTGATGCCTCCAGGCTGTGAGTAGGGAGAAGTGGAAAGGCTGGGGTGGTTCCTGATGAGGGCAAATGGATCTGCTTCCTTGTGGCCTCTGGGGCTCCACACCAATGCCCATCAAGCCAAATCTAGATCTGGCCACAGAGAGCTAAACTAGCCCACAGTGAAAGGACAGGGGACTGGCAAGACAAATATGCTGAAGCTTGGTCTCGACTTGCTGGAGCCCATAGTCTTGTTCCAGTGTCAGTTTTGCCATTGAATTGTTGTGTGCACTTAAGCAAATCACTTTCCTCTCTGGATTCCATGCTGTCCCCCACAATGGATTGGATAGATCCTTAGACTGTGATTCTAGCTTTCATTGCCTTGGGACTTGGTCTACTGCAGTATGTTCTGTTTGAGCTCATGCTCCTATCAAAAGTCTGGGCTACCCCATTCCTTACCCCCTGTGGGTTTTATCCATTTGGGGTAAAAACAGGTTGCATGATCTTATGGTAAGACACACTGGCTAAATATGAATAACAAATGTTCACAAGCACTTTGAAATTTTACATTGATGTTGTACAAACCACTTCAGCTGTCTTCTGTTTTATTCTTCAGATGCTTCCTCAGAAAGGTTGAATGTATTCCAAATAATATATGGAATGTTCTATTCATTGTTTAGAGAAACCTGTGTTGAATCTCTTCTTAATGTGAACAGTAGCCTCCTAATTTATCTATTTCATGCTGCAGAAGTTTGAAACATTGGACCTTCTTTGAGGCATGGCAGTATGGGCTTGAACTATAGGGGCCGTTTTTTTTTTTTTTTTTTTTTTGAGACAGAGTCTCACTCTGTCGCCCAGGCTGGAGTGCAGTGGCCAGATCTTGGCTCACTGCAAGCTCCGCCTCCCAGGTTTACACCATTCTCCTGCCTCAGCCTCCCGAGTAGCTGGGACTACAGGCACCCGCCACCTTGCCCAGCTAGTTTTTTTTGTATTTTTTTTAGTAGAGACAGGGTTTCACCGTGTTAGCCAGGATGGTCTCCATCTCCTGACCTCGTGATCCACCCGTCTTGGCTCCCAAACTGCTGGGATTACAGGCTTGATATAGGGGGCTTTCTTAACCAATGCTATCCATCTAAGCTTGCTACTTAGGGTTCAAGTCCAGCAATGGGTTAGGCCGTAGTACCAAAGCTCTTGCATCTTCAGTTGGTGCCCCACACAAAGCATTTTAGTGACCCTAAGGGAAATGAATGCAGGAAAAGAGTTACTCCATCAGATCACTGGGGGGAAGAATGAAAAGGAAAAAAAGCAAGGAAGGTAGAAACAAACTAAGTCATTGCAAGCTAGGCCTATTTTCTTCCAATAATCTCACAGGTAACAGCCTCTACCTTGCTAGGATCTGATTACCCGTTGCTGGCCTCAGACCATAGCATTATTGTTTTAACATTCCTACCTTCCTCTTTATCCCAGCATGAACCTGGTTGTATGGGAGGCTGGGAAGCTGACCTTGCTTGGGGATAAAGAGACAGTTTAGCACTCAATGATCTTGAAGTCAGACTTGAAAACACAGTGATTAGAAAATAAAGCAGTGAGCCCTGGTAGTGTGCGCCTGTGTAATAATGTGCAGGGCCACACGGGGCTAGCCTTTTGAGCAGAATTCATTTTCATATAATCTCCTCCCTCCCGCCAAAGTCTTTGACTTGGTGTTTTTGTTTTCTACTCGGTAATTCATGCATGCTGAACCTGACATCAGTGTAAAAGGATGCTGAGGGTTACTTAAACTGTCATTTAAGAAAAATAACAACAACGATAATAGGTTAATAGAAACATCATGAATGATGTGTACAGCCTATTGCCAACCAAATGATGTTGAAAGCCCATTCCTGGTACATGCAGGCTTCTGTGTTTCATCTCTAGTGTGCCTAATATTGACTGTAGGCACAGTCACATAATAATAAATTCTATTGTACCTCCAAATTGTTTAGTTATAAGGTAATTGTTCTATATGGGATTTGAGGCTAGTGGTCTCACTCCTTTTTCTCCATGGGCAAGTTGCGGAATTGAACAACCATTCACAGTGCACACTGTATTGGGCACTGTGTTGAATGCTCTATATGTATTATCTCATTTAATCAGGCTGCAGAACCATGAAATGAGCATTACTATTCCTCATGTTATAAGTAAGGAAATAAAGAATCAAGTAATTTCCCAAAGATCCAAATACATACATACATATGTGTGTGTGTGTGTGTGTGTGTGTGTGTGTGTGTGTGTGTGTGTGT
>NC_045445.1:123586641-123626659 GCF_002776525.5 Piliocolobus tephrosceles
TGTGTGTGTGTGTGTGTGTGTGTGTGTGTGTGTGTGTGTGTGTGTGTATTTTGTTTTGAGATGGAGTCTTGCTCTGTCACCCAGGCTGGGTGCAGTGGCATGATCTCAGCTCATTGCAACCTCTGCCTCCCAGGTTCAAGCGATTCTTCTGCCTCAGCCTCCCCAGTAGCTGGGATTACAGGTGCACACCACCACGCCTGGCTAATTTTTGTATTTTTTTTTTTTTTAGTAGAGACGAGATTTTACCATGTTGGCCAGGATGGTCTAGAACTCCTGACCTCAAGTGACCCTCCCGCTTCGGCCTCCCAAAGTGCTGTGATTACGGGCGTGAGCCACTGTGCCCAGCCCCAAAGATCAAATATTAACTGATTAAGCTGGGAGTTAAAATTAGGTTTGTCTGACTTCTAAAGCCCCTATTTCCATGACACATAGTTCTCAAACTTCAGTGAGCAGAGAATTGCCTGCTCAAGCTTCCAGGTGATTTGGAAGCAAGATGTGCCTAGATGCACTTTGAGAGATGCTTTATTTAGCCCTCCCAGTCATATCTTCTGTATTTGGGAACAGGAGTAGAAATAAATCAGATATCTATGTTCTTTGTAGTAAAACTAGAAATTCAATGTGAATATTTTGACCCAGCAGTTCCATTCCTAAGAAATTTGTACATATGGCCACCAAAAAAGCTAGTATTAGGATGTTCTTAGCAGTGTTATTAGTAATAACCCCAAACTGGAAACGACCCAAATGCCCAGCAGAAGCAGAATGGATAAAAACATTGTGGTACACTCACACAATTTAATGCTGGATAGCAGTGAGATTGAAGAATCTACAACCACCTGCAGGAATATGGATGAATCTCACAAATGTCGCATTGAATGAAAGAAGCCAGATACAAAATAATATGTACCACATGATTTCATTTCTATAAAATATAAAATAAAAAAGGCAAAGCTCATCTTTGATGTTAGAAATCAGTGTAGTGGCAGGAGCATGGATGGACACTGGAAATGTTAGGTTACTTGATGTGTGGCTGTGTGTACTTAGCTTGTGAAAGTCCACTGAGCTGCACTTAGGATATGTGTACTTTTCTTTTCTTTTTCTTTTTTTTCTTTTTTTTGAGACGGATTCTCGCTCTGTCACCCAGGCTGGAGTGCAGTGGTGTGATCTCGGCTGACTGCAACCTCCGCCTCCCAGTTTCAAGCGATTCTCCTGCCTCAGCCTCCTGAGTAGCTGGGATTACAGGCGTGTGCCACCACACCCAGCTGATTTTCATATTTTTAGTAGAGACCAGGTTTCACCATGTTGGCCAGGCTGGTCTTGAACTCGTGACCTCAGGTGATCCACCTGCCTCGGCCTCCCAAAGTGCTGGGATTACAGGCATGAGCCACCATGCCCAGCTGATATGTGTACTTTTCTGTGTGTCTATTATTCTTTAGTACAAAGTTTAAAAATATTGTTATTCACAATAATCAAGAAAGGGAAACTCTACAATGTATTTCCCATTTCCAAATAATTCTGGTGATCTAATAAACTCTAAGGAATGGCATCAGATCCTTCTTACAATTATAGCTCTTGGCTGCTAACAGAGCTTCAAAGTGCTCAGGCCTTCCAGGGGCCAGTATATCCAGCCCCACAGAGAGCCTAGGTAAGCCCTTGAACAAAACACCTTATGCCTAGGACCACTCCAGCCCTAGTCAGGTAATCTGTGAATTAAAATCCATGGCCCCCAATTGTGTACTATGCCTGGCCTCACAGTCAGACAGGTTGTGGGCTGAGGAAATGGATGGCATTGGTTAGGCAGCAAGAGTACCTCAGAATAATTCTGCTATAGGGTGAATTCTAGAAAATAGCTGACCCAGAGCCTTTGCATCAGGGTTTGGGAGAGTGAAAAATAGAAGAGCTGTAATTAAAGCTTTTAGAATCCTCCCTTTGTCTGCCTATTGCTATAGGAAATCTGGTTAAATTAATCTACTTTACCCCACAATCTTCCAGGATGGAACCCTGAGGGTCAACATTTAGAGATCCAATAGACAAAGAGTTAGGAAAAGAAGACGGAGAGTACTTCTCAAATAGGTGGGAGGTCAGAGGTCCAAGGGTAGAGCAATCACCTTACTGGTAGTTACACAGTTTTCTTGTAAAATATTGTTTTTGTTAAAGAAATCATCCACTTTGCAGAAAATATCATCTTTGGAACATCTTTCCTTCAGTGACTCAGAAAAAAAGAGGTTTAATTATTGAAATAGAATCTAGCAAATACCTCAAGCTGAGACATGTTAGAAATATCTGTACTTCTATCCAAGTGTATTACAAACCTCCCACACTGCATAATTTGTTCTAATGCTTGTTTCTTTCAATCTTCAACAATGTTTTCTATATGTCTTCTAAATATATTTGCTGACAAAGGAATGCATTTTAGTTTGACATCAGTTTTTTTTTTTTTCCTACACATTAGAGCAGCTAGTTTTACTGTAGCATGAAGAACAGATGATTTTGCAATGGTATGAGACTTTTGTTTTTTCTCTGTTAAATTATGGAAACTCAAAAAGGCTTCTAAACACTTATCATTACATGTAACAGTATTTTGTGACATACTGGATTGAGTATCACATGACTCGCAACATTGAAACATTAAACATGAAAAAATCATAGAGGTTTGTCTTCATGTTCTGGATGCTTCATTTTAAAATATGTTAATTACAATAACTTCATACCATCATTAGCTAATATCTCAAGGTGATATTTAATGTTACTGGTAGCAGATACTTCTAATGGTCTTCTGTGAGATAATTTTCAATTCAACTATCTTCTTGTCAGATCAGATTGGGTTGTTGTTGTTCCTACCCGATAATATGGTGGCTGCTGAACTTATGCAGGGAGTAGAAGGGTCAGCTCTGCCATTTTCTTGTTGTTCACTTATGCTTGCATTATCTTTGCTTTCCTATTTCATTGCAGGAAATGTTTTTCTTGTTGTTGTTGTTGTTTGTTTGTTTGTTTTTGAGATGGAGTCTCACTCTGTCGCCAGCCTAGAGTGCAGTGGCGTGATCCTGGCTCAGTGCAACCTCTGCCTCCCGGGTTCAAGTGATTCTCTTGCCTCAGCCTCCCAAGTAGCTGGGACTACAGGCGTGTACCACCATGCCCGGCTAATTTTTGTATTTTTAGTAGAGATGGGGTTTCACCATGTTGGTCAGGCTGGTCTCAAACTCCTGACCTCGTGATCCACCTGCCTCAGCCTCTCAAAGTGCTGGGATTACAGGCGTGAGCCACCGCGCACGGCCTGCAGGAAATATTTTAAGCCACCTGCTGATTTATGTGCATTGGTTTAGTTAAAACTAGATAATATAATCCACAAATACCTTTATCTAGGCTCAGGTGAACTGCGGTATATTGCAATAAGCTGAAAGCAAATGAAAAAATGTCAGGTGACGCAGGCTACCCAACTTTCATGTTCCCTTTAGAATACCTCATGTATTTGATGTTGACAGAGATGGGGCACCAGTGTAAGCCCATGTATTAGAATTAGAAGGCCAGGCATCATGGCTCATGCCTGTAATTCCAACACTTTGGGATGCTGAGGTGGAAGGATCACTTGAGCCTAGGAGTTCCAGACCATCCTGGGCAACATAGTAAGACACTATCTCTACAAATGGTTTTTTTAATTAGATGAACATGGTGACATGTGCCTGTAGTCCTAGGAGGCTGAGGCAAGAGGATCCCTTGTGCTTAGGAGTTGGAGGGCATGGTGAGTGGTGATTGTGCCACCGCGCTCCAACTTGGGTGACAGAGTGAGATCCTGTCTCAAAACAAGCAAACAAAAATAGATATTTTTCTTGGTTTTTATAAAACTTTTTTTCTAATTTTTTGACATGAAAAATAAATACAGTAAGTCCTCACATAACATTATCAAGTGGTTCTTGGGAACTGTGACTTTAAGCAGAATGATATAGAATGAAACCAGTTTTACCATAGGCTAATTTATGTAAACAAGAGTTAAGTTCCTATGGTATATTTCTGGCCACAAAAACATCACCAAACTTCTTTTTAAAATTTTTTATTGATATATATATTGAGACGGAGCCTCACTCCATTGTCCAGGCTGGAGTGCAATGGTGTGATCTTGGCTCACTGCAACCTCCATCTCCTGGGTTCAAGCCATTCTCTCACCTCAGCCTCCGGAGTAGCTGGGACTACAGGTGCATGCAACCATGCCCGGCTAATTTTTTTATTTTTTAGTAGAGACGGGGTTCACCATGTTGGCCGGGCTGGTCTCGAACTCCTGACCTCAAGTGGCCTGCCCACCATGGCCTCCCAAAGTGCTGGGATTACAGGCATGAGCCATTGCACCCGGCCTGATTACATTATATTTCTACATACTTATGGGGTATATGTGAAATTTTGTTACATGCATAGAATGTGTAATGATCAAGCCAGGGTATTTAGGGTGTCCATCACCTTGAGTATTTATCATTTCTATGTATTGAGAACATTTCAAATTTTCTAGCTTTTTTTTTTTTTTTTTTTTTTTTGAGACAGTCTTGCCCTGTTGCCCAGACTGGAGTGCAGTGGTATGATCTTGGCTCAGTGCAACCTCCGCCTCCCAGGTTCAAGCGATTCTCTTGCCTCAGCCTCCTGAGTAGCTGGGATTACAGGCATGCGCCACCATGCCCAGTTAATTTTTGTATTTTTAGTAGAGACGGGGTTTCACCATGATGATCAGGCTCATCTCGAACTCCTGACCTCAGGTGATCCACCCACCTTGGCCTCCCAAAGTGCTGGGATTACAGGCGTGAGCCACCATGCCCAGTCACTTTTCAAGCTATTTTGAAATATGTAATACATTGTTGTTAACTATAATCGTCCTACTCTGCTATCAAATGTTAGAACTTATTCCTTCTATCTAAATGTATGTTTGTACCCAGTAACCAACCTCTCTTCATCCCAACCCCGCTCACCCACACACCCTTCCCAGCCACTATCTCCATGATAGTGGTATCTATCATTCCACTCTCTACCTCCATATGATCAACTTGTTTAGCTCCCACTTATGAGTGAGAACATGCAATATTTGTCTTTCTGTACCTGGCTTAAGTGGCTCTGAAAAGAACCTTTGGTTTTTGAAAGTGGAAGTTGTTCATTTGGAGCTGGTGTACTTGGTGAGGGCCTTGGTGTTGTCAGACACAGTGTGCTTGGCCATCTCCCTAGGCAGCAGGCACAAGCTGTATGGATCTCCCTGGAGGTGATTGTCGAGTACTTGTAATGCATCAAGAATGATGCACTTGAAGATATTGACAAATGAGTTCATGATGCCCATGGTGTTCGATGAGATACCAGAGTTGAGATGGACCTGCTTCAGTACCTTGTAAATGTAAATAGAGTAGCTTTCCTTGTGGCTATGCTTGTGATTCTTGCCATCCTTCTTCTGGCTCTTGGTCACACCGCCTTCTTGGCACCCTTCTTTGGAGCAGGAACAGACTTGGCTGATTCAGGCATGTCAACACAAATCAATAACTGTACTGAGAAAGAAGCCACTTCAACACCACCACACTTCTAAATAAAGACCAAAACACTCCTAGTATCATTCAACATTGAAATACATGTGAGCTGTGTATACATTTAAGAAAGACTAATAAAAACAAGATCATCATTTACCAACTTATTCCAGTTCAGGGTAGTGGGTGACTGGGACCTATCCTGGCACCTCAGGGCACCTGGTGGGAATCAGACCTGGACAGGACACCATCCCATTGCAGGGCACACTCACACACACACCACACTCATAACACTGGGACAATTTTTTTTTTTTTTTTTTTTGAGACAGAGTATTGCTCCGTCACCGAGGCTGGAGTGCAGTGGTGCAATCCTGGCTCACTGCAACCTCCCCCTCCCGGATTCAGGCAATTCTCCTGCCTCAGCCTCCTGAGTAGCTGGGATTACAGGCATGTGCCACCGTGCCCAGCTAATTTTTGTATTTTTAGTAGAGACGGAGTTTCACCATGTTGGCCAGGCTGGCCTCAAACTCCTGACCTCAGGTGATCCGCCCGCCTTGGCCTCCTGTAGTGCTGGAGTTACAGGTGTAAGCCACTGCGCCCAGCCCACATTGGGACAATTTAAAGACATTAATTAACCTGATGTGTACATCTTTGGGATGTGGGAGGAAACCAGAGTACCCCGAGAAAACCTACACAGATATGGGGAGAATGTGAAAATGCTTCACAGACAGTGGCCCTGACCCGGAACCAAAATTTTTTTTTTTTTTTTCTCATCCACGTTATAATGAAAGGACATTGAACAAGATAGCGTTATTCAAGGATCTGAAGTATAAACACAAGTGTTGCTGTCTAATGGATTGTCTTGCCCATCCCACATTAGAAAGCATTGGTCTAGGCATTCTAAATCTTACCCTTGGATCCAACCATCAGGGAGAAAAAACTGTATTTTCAGGGTGCACGTTCGTTTGGCCCCTTGAAGAAAATGCTTTTCTGAACTACTTTTTGGTGCTGGGGTTCTGCCTTGCTTGGAAAGTACTATGGAGACAAATATGAAAAAAAAAAACAAAACAGGATTTTCTGGCCAGGTGCGGTGGCTCACGCCTGTAATCCCAGCACTTTGGGAGCCTGAGGCGGGTGGATCACGAGGTCAGGAGATCGAGACCATCCTGGCTAACAAGGTGAAACCCCATCTCTACTAAAAGTACAAAAAATTAGCCGGGTGTGGTGGTGGGCGCTGTAGTCCCAGCTACTCGGGAGGCTGAGGCAGGAGAATAGCGTGAACCCAGGATGCGGAGCTTGCAGCGAGCCAAGATCGTGCCACTGCACTCCAGCCTGGGCAACAGTGCAAGAGTCCGTCTCAAAAACAAACAAAAAAACCTGGACTTTCTCTACTAGGGGGCTGTTGTTGAATGTGTCAGTACTGATGTCACTACAGCACCACGTAGCATGCGCTTTAAGGTGGCACCACGGGAGGAATTTCTCTCAGAACTCAGCATCAGGAAAATGCTATGCTTTTTCCTCAATAGCTATTTTGCTTTGTACTTAAGGACAATATTAACTTTGTTTTCCTCTTTGCTGTGACTGCTGGGAGCTTAAAGCCATTTTTGTAGTCTTACCTTTTTGAAATGTAGAGGACTGTGATAAGCATTTCTTTGGGCTCATTTCACCCCTGACCTTTAAAAAACAAGCATATTTTGGCTGGGCATGGTAGTTCACGCCTGTAATCCCAGCACTTTGGGAGGCCGAGGCAGGCAGATCACAAGGTCAGGAGATCGAGACCATCCTGGCTGACACAGTGAAACCCCATCTCTAGCAAAAATACAAAAAATTAGCTGGGTGTGGTGGTGGACGCCTGGCGTCCCAGCTACTCAGGAGGCTGAGCGTGAACCTGGGAGGTGGAGGTTGCAGTGAGCTGAGATCCGGCCACTGCACTCCAGCCTGGGTGACAGAGCGAGACTCTGTCTCAAAAAAAAAAAAAGAAAGAAAAACAAAAATAAACAAAAAAACATATTTCTCCTCCTCACCCCAGATCTTGCAACTATTATTTTAAACTTTCAAATTTTATTTTTTAAGTCACCTCAAGTCTTTTGGGGAAGGAGTTGGGATATGAATATGATATAACATTGTTACTGATGTTCACTATAAATTCCTTAAGTTCAATTGCCTAAGAAAAAAATTATTTAGAATGTGGAATTTTTATCTCTCGGTAAAGATTGTTTTCTATTGTTAATAGCATCTATGTATTTCATGAGTCTAAGAGGTTATTCATGGTAAGTTGCACTTCCATTTCAAAGGTGTTACAATGTGGAAAAAATGGCCAACACTGATTTTAAGATAATATCTATTGTAAGATCCCTCCTACTCTCAGAGATGTTAAAATGTGAGGAGAAATGTACATTTTAGAATCAATGAAATGTGGTTTTACTTATAGTATTATGAGTCTTCTAGCTATTTGATGTTCACTCACTGCTGCTGTGAGGTTGGAAAGTGGCCGCATGAGATGGAGTTATGGTTTATGAGTGGTCAGTGTTTTAAGGAAGCCTGTATCTCCAGGGCGTAATAAAAATTCTGATCTCTGATCACCAGAAGGGCAGTATGTACTAGGCTGACCAAGATGTGAGCATTCAGGCACTGGTTTACTGGTTTACAAAATGAAGTTATTATGTGGGAACTCCAAATAAAGTTGGAAAATGCGTGGTTTTTTTTTTTTTTTTTTTTTTTTTTTTGAGACAAGATCTACTCTGTCACCCAGGCTGGAGTGCAGTGGCATGCAATCACAGCTTATTGCAGCCTTGACCTCCTGGGACCAAGCAGTCCTCCCACATCAGCCTCCAGAGTAGCTAGGACTACAGGCGTACGCCACCATGCCCGGCTAATTTTTCGTAGAGAGAGGGTTTCGCCATGGTCCCCAGGCTGCTCTCGAACTCCTGAACTCAGGCGATCTGCCTGCCTCTGCCTCCCAACGAGCTGGGATTACAACAGTGAGCTACTGAGCCCAGCCTGGAAACGTGTCTTTAAAAGACATTTAAGATAATTTTTAAACTGTGCTATTGTTTTGCTTTTAACCAACTTCAAAATACTTATTCTCAACAATAGAAAAATGGGCAAAGGACAGATTATTCTCTGATGAAAATACAAATGGCTAATAAACATTTGAAAAATGTTCAATCTTTTTGTAATCAAAATAATGCAAATTGAAACAGCATGCTACCATTTTTTGGTCTATAAAACTGACAAAGGTAATACTCAATGCCAGTGAGATGGCAGCAAGATAGGTGCTTTCATACATTGTAATGTGAGTATAAATGATACAGCTTTTGTAGGAGGTAATTTACCAATACATGTTGAAATGTTCTTCAAATATTTATCTTTAAAATGTTCATACCCCTGATCTAAGTAATTCAGTTTCTAGGCATCTATCATAAGGAAATAATCAGAGGTTCAGAATTATGTTTAGAACGTTATTTATATTAGTGAAATATAAATAATTTAATATTCAATGATAGAGAAGTATTTAAATTACGGTTCTTTTTCAGTGAAATGTTTTACAGCTATCAAAATTAGTGAGGTTGAAAACTGTTTAAATGACATGATAAGATAATCATGATATATTGAGTGAAAAAAACTGTCTATCCAGCAAGATTCCAAACTTGTTAATATGTATATATGCCATACCAGAAAGCCTGAAATGAAATATAGAAAGCTAACTATGGTTGTCTCTGGGAAGTAGAAAGAATTATTGGTAACTTTTATTTTCCTCTCTTAACTTTCCCAAATTTTCTATGATATATATTATGATGATGATAAGAAAAAGCTATGAAAGATTGACAATATATTTATTTTATTATTGAGTTTAAAGTCTGTATTTGTCTTTATCAATTATCATTCTCTCTCCTGTGACTTTAAATTCCCCCATTCAACAAATATTCTTAAGGACCTTCTATATGCCAGGTACTGCCTGGTGAATAGGGATACAGCAATGAGTAGACAGACCAAGTCCTTGCTTTCTTAGAGCTTCCCTAATAGCAGGGAGAGACTGAGCTTAAATATACAATGTTTCCTCATCTGATGACCTGGACCTCTCTTCTGCCTGCCTCCATGCCCTTAGCTGAATGAGTGAATCTAGTCTAATGGCTTTATTTATCACATACTCTGTCAGTTTCTAAACCTGCATCTCTTGTTAGCCCTTTCTCCCAAACACTAGACTTATACATCCAATTGTCTACCTGACATCTCCACTTGGAGATCTAATAGGTATGTCAAACCAAATCTGTGAGAATGAAATTGTTAATTCCTTGTTGTCCCTCCCACCCCTAGATCTACTCTTCCAGTGTTTTACCCCTCCTAGGGAATGGCAATGCCATCTTTCCAGTTCTTCAGGCCAGCAGCTTTGGAATTATCCTGACTCCTCTCATTCTTTCACACCCTACATCCAATCTATTTCAAGTTTTATATATCCAAAATCTATCCAGAATCTGGCCACTTCTTACCACCTCCACTGCGATCACCCTGACCCCTGCCTCTGTCTTCTTTTGCCTGATTATTACAACAGACACCTCAGTGCTTTTCTTGTTTCTACCTTTGACCTCTTACAGTTTATTCTCAACACATTAGCCAGATGGTCTTACTAAAGCTAAGCCAGATCATTATCATGCCTTGTTCAAAACGCTCTGATGCCCAGGACTTTGGGAGGCTGAAGCAGGTGGATCACCTGAGGTTAGGAGTTCGAGACCAGCATGGCGAAACCCTGTCTCTACTAAAAATACAAAAATTAGCCGGGTGGGGTGGCGCATGCCTGTAGTCCCAGCTAGTTGGGAGACTGAGGCAGGAGAACCGCTTGAACCCAGGAGGCAGAGGTTGTAGTGAGCCGAGATCGCACCACTGCACTCCACCCTGGGCGACAGAGTGAGACTCCAACTCAAAAACGAAACAAAACAAAACGCTCTGATGGCTCCCATCTCCCTAGAGTGAAAGCCAGTCTTTACAGTGTCCTAAAAGGCTCACGCAACTGGGTGCCTCTCATCTCCTTTCTTCCTGCCTCACCTCTGGCTACATCTTTTCTTTTTTGCTCGCTTCCTCCAAGCATACTGGCCTTCTAGTTATTCCTGGAAGAAGCCAGGCATGTTCCTGCCTCATGGCCTTTGCCCTGGCTGTTTTCTCTGCCAGGAATGCTCTTTCTCCACATGGCTCACTTGATCCTTTATATATTTACACATACATCAACTTCTCTGACTATCCTATTTACAGTGATACCCCTAACACTCCCTATTCCCTTTCCTTGCCTTATTTTTTTCTATAACACGTAATCACCCTTTAACTAAAATACTACATGTTTTATGTTCTTTTTTGTTGCTTGTTTATTATCTTTAAGTATTATGAGGGCAAAATTTTTTGTTTTGTTTTGTTTCCTGATGTATCCTCAGAAGCTAGAACATTGCCTGGCACACCGCAAGGACTCAAAAAGTGTTTGTCTGATGTTAGAAAAATGAATGATGGGTAGATACCATGAAAGTAATTTAAACATTTTTAAAAGCTCAGATGAGTTTTAAATATTCCATATACCTGCAAACCATATCATTTAACAGTTAATTTTTGGGTAATAGTTTTTATTTTTCAAAATACTCCTCTCTTCTTAATATAGGCCTCTCTCCCCCACCCCTGCCCCATTTGGGACACCTGAACCTTGATTAAATTTTCTGCCTCTCTGAATTTAAAGAAGAGGAGATATTTCTTTAAATTCATTTTTGCATTATGAACATTGCATGAATGCATTCTCATTTTAAAAATAAAACAGAATGACAGACATATATGGAATAAACAATGAAATCCCTTCATCTCTTCTCCAAAATATTATCTTCTTCCCAAGAGGTAACCCCAATTAACAATTCAATGTGTATCATTCAAGTCCAGTGCTTTCCAGTAGAACTTTCTGTGATGATAGAAATGTTCTATATCTGCACTGCCCAATATTGTACCCAGTACCTGGTAGTCACATGGGTTATTGAGCACATGAAATGTGGCTAATGTGAATGACAAACTGCTTTTAATTTTATTTAATTTTAATTAATTATAATTTGAATTTAAATAGCCACATGTGACTAATGGCTACCATATTAGCACAGTTCTAAACTATTTCTCTTTCTTTTCTTTTTTTTTGAGGCAAGAGTTTCACTCTTGTCGCCCAGGCTGGAGTGCAGTGGCGTGATCTCAGCTCACTGCAACCTCCGCCTCCCAGGTTCAAGCAATTATCCTGCCTCAGCCTTCCGAGTAGCTGGGATTACAGGCATGCACCATCAGACTCAGCTAATTTTTGTATTTTTAGTAGAAATGGGGTTTCACCATGTTGGCCAGGCTGGTCTTGAACTCCTGATCTCAGGCGATCCACCCGCCTCAGCCTCCCAAAGTGCTGGGATTACAGACGTGAGCCACTGCGCCCAGCCCTAAACTATTTCTACACAATTACCTCTCTCTTTTCTTCTTTTTCTCTCTCTTCCCTCTTCTCTCTCTTTTTACTATAAATGACATCATACTAGATAGCATGTATACATACATATTATACATATTGCTTGCTTTGTGACTTGCTTTTTTTTTTTTTTTTTTGAGACGGAGTCTGGCTCTGTCTCCCGGGCTGGAGTGTGTGACTTGCTTTTTGCGTTCAACAAAATGTCTTAGATATCATTCTCTGTCAGTACGTATGTATCTGTCTTGCTGTTTTCAATGGTGCCTGTTACTTATAACATGTGCATACCATACATAACTAAATGAAAAAAATGGATATTTCTTGGTGCTGAATCACATAATGGGCCTCTTTTTTCTTCTCTCCAGTGACATTTATTGGTGACGACTTTGCACCAGCTGCCTGATTTAAGAGTCTACATAATCAATGACACAGTCTAAGAATCCAGTGATTCGTGTGTGTTGGGCCCATGGTCAACTATATTATCTATTTTTTTCTGTCCTCTCTATCTTCAAAAGACAAAATATTCTGATTCCATAATAAATAAGGCTTTAAAAATATGTTCAGAAACAAGTTAATATAAACCTAACAGTATGAGGCTGCTGGATGAGATTTTGTGACGTCTTTTTGTAATTCTGAATTTGTGGTTCTAAAGCTGATGAGTTTCATAGCAAAAAGCCTACCTGGAAGAAGTAGATTCTTTCTGAAGTCCTGTTCTTATCTTTTTTTTTTGGCATAAAATGTTCTGTCTTTGTAAAATTCTTTTCTACTAGAGACATTCTTGAGATGGTTATAACTTTAGTTACTCTGGGTAATTCACTTTTCAATTGATCTCTGTGCTTCTAACATACCTCATCAGCATTTTCTAGCTAATGTTGGAGCCTGACAAACTGTTATAGACACTGTATTAACCAAGGCTCTGTCAAGACACAGATGGCTCACTCTAAAGGTGAAATTTAAAGAGAGTTTAATAAAGGTAGTAGTTATAAAGGTATGGGCAGGGTTTAAGGAAACCTCAAGGAATAGTATAGTATCCTTGGCCTAGAAACAATGGGGAGTTGCCATCCCCCAGACTGGTAGGGGCAAGGGGTGAGTATGGTTACCAGAACCTCACACAGACAGCTTTATAAAGAGGGCCCCCTCACAGAAGCTGCGAATTTTGGTAAAAGGACAGAACCAACACACTGCTTCCTAGCAGAGAGGAAGCCAGGGAGACAAATACCCTGAGCTCACTCTTGTCCTGCCCTCCACTGTTTCGCACGCTTCCCAATCCAACTGGAAGCAGGAGGCAGAGATCCCACTGGTGCAGTCATAGGAGAAGCCATACAGAAAAGAGTAGAGGAAAAGCATAGAGAAGGGTAGAAAGAGAGTGGATTCTGGAGAGGTAAAAGGGAAGATATTTATTACCCACACATTCTTTTAGCTAATCCTCACAACAGCTTATCCTCCTTTCATAGACAAGGATACTAAGGCTTGAGAGATTAAGAACCAGCAATTTGCTAAAAATCAAATGTAAAAATAGGGAAAGGGATATTAAATAATGGAGGTAGGATTTGAACTCAAGCCTGTCTGACGGGATTGCCCCACTGGAGTTAAGAATAGCTTCACTTAAACAAGCAATTCTGCGGTTGGCCTATCACCATCAGCAGTACTGTGCTAAGTTCTGATTGGTTGATTAGCTTTGTTGTCTGATTGGTCCAGTTGTCAGTCAGTGATGTACATTGCATAAATGCAGATTCTAGCAACCATTTTTTTCACTTAAGTAATATTTGCATTGTCCATTGTCCAGTACCTTATGACTTTTGTTTTAAGTAAATATTTGACAATGTCCAACTGAAGGGATTCTATACATGAAACACCCAACATGTAATGTCTTCTTTAAAAGCCTGATGAAATGTGGCTTTGGTATGATTCTATGGCATAGTTTATATAACCAGAACTTGTGTGACAAATAGGTAACATATTCACCTTGTAATGACTGAGTATTCTGAAATCTTCAATTAGGTAGAAAGAAGTTTTATTGCAATCTAGCTCCAAGTCTTTGGTCTGGCAAGGCCCTTGCATATGTGAGGTTCAGGGCACTGGGCCAGGGCTTCTTAACCCTTTATGATCCTTGCTGTCTTCTGCTAAACATAAAAATCTCATGTGCCAACCGAACCCCAAATTTGGAATATGGCTCTCCAGAGGGGCATAGTCTTGTCTTCTGATGATCTTCACCAGTTCAGAAGCTTAGTTTCTATTATTTTCATGCTCAAAAGAGTAGTGGTTTCCCCAAATATGAAATTATTGAAAACTGAACATGCCTTTTCAAACTAATACCTTCTCCCATTCTAAAAGGGTCATTCTTCATTTTAGAAGATTGCTGCTGCAAAGCCATTTCTGTTCCTTTCTTATCTCTCTCCTCCATTTCTCTACCCTCCAAACAGCTAGCATCATATTAAACATATATCATGTGCTAATACACACTACAAAATGTGATCTGGCTGATTTATAATCTAACCTGAGGCTTGCAAATAACTACAAGTAAGTCATTTGACCTGCTTCACTAAGTCTGGGCAAAAATATGGTTACATGATTTTATTTCTTCAGTTAATTATTTGAGTACCCCCTTCTCTATCAGGAAATCATGTATCTCCTTTTTGAGGTTTCTCCATCCTTACAGTCTAAAAATCCTGAGGGTTTCCTCAGCTCACAGGGAGCCAAAAAGGTAACTGAGTTTGAGGGATCTACACTGCTGTTGCTTCTTGCTGTCACTTGGTGTCACCTTGAAAACTGGTTCAGTGACGATAATATCTACCTCACAGAGGTGTTGTACAAATTAAATGAGCAAATACATTTAAAGTGCTTAGTATATCGATGGATATACTAAGTAGGTACTCAAAGATTTAGCTATTACCTTATGTCATCAGGCCTCAGTTTTATGTAGGGTCTACACCAGAGGATCCCTGGAAGCATTTCAGCTTTGGCAAATGGTGAAGTTAGCTCAGTCCCTGTGCCTCCCAGAAGCCTCTATCTTACTCATATTGTCCTGAAGTTGATGTGCCTCTAGTATATGAAAGAGGCAGAACCTAAGGAGCATAGAATTTTTTATAAAGCAAATGATTTTTCTGGCTCAGAGAAAGAGTTTTTTTGTTTTTTTTAAATTGTAATCTGGGGTGTTTAGACTGACAAATTTTTTTTTTTTTTTCTTTGAGACGGAGTCTAGCTCTGTCGCCCAGGCTGGAGTGCAGTGGCCGGATCTCAGCTCACTGCAAGCTCCGCCTCCTGGGTTCACGCCATTCTCCTGCCTCAGCCTCCTGAGTAGCTGGGACTACAGGCGCCCGCCACCTCGCCCGGCTAGTTTTTTGTATTTTTTTTTTTTTTTAGTAGAGATGGGGTTTCACCGTGTTAGCCAGGATGGTCTCGATCTCCTGACCTCGTGATCTGCCCGTCTCGGCCTCCCAAAGTGCTGGGATTACAGGCTTGAGCCACCGCGCCCAGCCGGACTGACAAAATTTTGTCTCACATCACAGGGCTGGTTGGTAGTAGCTGGGCCTTAACCAAAGTCTTCCTGAATGCAGAGCTTGATCAACTCTAGAAGTATCCTGCTGTGCTTTAGAAAGCAATGTTCTGGAGAGTAAGGCTGTGGCTCATTTATTTTTGCATTCTCCCCATTCTGAGCACATTGCTTTATACATAACAAGAAATAGCTCTTCTTCATATCAACTGCTGTTAAAGATAGTCACCTGTGCACACATGCAAACACAAACACATTCACACACTTAGGCATTCTCTCTGCCTTCCATCTCTTTGTTTCTCCTTCTTTCCTACTTCTAGGCTATAATAATTAAGAACGAAATGCACAGTGCATATAAACCTTTTCTTCCCCTTTGAGTAACTATTGTTGCTTTACAACTTTCCCTATCCCTGTTTTTATTAACAGATTTCATACCCTCAAGAACACACCGTTCTTGGAAAATGGCAACACTATCTCCTCTTTAATAAACTTTGTGACTAGCACATACAAGATCACCAAATAGTAATTTATTTTAGGTCATGTTTGGCCGGGCGCGGTGGCTCAAGCCTGTAATCCCAGCACTTTGGGAGGCCGAGACGGGCGGATCACGAGGTCAGGAGATCGAGATCATCCTGGCTAACACGGTGAAACCCCGTCTCTACTAAAAAATACAAAAAAACTAGCCGGGCGAGGTGGCGGGCGCCTGTAGTCCCAGCTACTGGGAGGCTGAGGCAGGAGAATGGCGTAAACCCGGGAGGCGGAATTTGCAGTGAGCTGAGATCCTGCCACTGCACTCCAGCCCAGGTGACAGAGCGAGACTCCGTCTCAAAAAAAAAAAAAAAAAAAAGAAAAGAAAAGGTTCATTGCGCACATATATTAACAGGTAATGAATCATTAATATAAGCTAATCCCACTTGCCAATCCATTTACCGAGTTGGGTTGTGTGCTAAAAGTCCATTCTTAAGTCAGTTTGCGGCCAGGTGTGGTAGTGCATACCTGTAGTCCCAGCTACTTGGGAGGCTGAGGCAGGAGAATCACTTGAACCCAGGAGACGGATGTGGCAGTGAGGTGAGATCACACCACTGCACTCCAACCTGGGAGACAGAATGAGACTCCGTCTCAAAAAAATAAATAAAGTAAATAAAAACTAGTCAATTTGCTTGCTCCTATGGGTAACTATATTATCTATTATTATATCATATTATATATAATAGTGAATAATAATAGCAGTAAAAATAGCTACAGTTTATTAAGTACAAGGTATGTTACACATATTATCTCTGCTTTTCACAGCAGCCTTGCAAGATGAATAGCCCATTTTACAGATGAAACTGAGGTTCAAATAAGTTAAGGAACTTGCTTTTAAGCACACAAAGTCAAAAATATTTCCTGCCTCAAGTATAACTCCTTCTGAAGTGGTAGTGGTGGGCCACTCATGACTTTCCTCACCACATCTGTTGGGCCCCAGGGTGGGCGCCTGACCCAATGCCAGCCAATCCTGGTTAAGGCCTGATTTGAAAAGATGAATTTGGCCAATCAGATTCTCCCTTAGGAATTTGAATTAGAAAACATGGAAAGAGGCAATAAGTTGGTAGGAGGCTAGGGCTGAAAGGCACAATGGAAAGTTGTTAAATGAATGTTGTGAAGAGAGGCTGAGGAGGCCATGATGGGCCGGCCTATTAGAGCTGAAGCTGTGAGGCAGTGGAAAGCAAGCAGTGGCTTTAATGTAGTGGAAGGAAATGGAGTCAATGGGGGTGGGACAGAAAGGATCATGTGCAGAGAGCAGCCAAGTTGGTGCAGAGCACTCTCTCTGGGGCCACGTTCTGCCCTTTCCTCCTTTTCCAGTTTTAGTTCCAGGGTAGTTTTAAAAGAAATCCTCCATCCTTTGAGCTAATGTTAGTGAGTGTCAGTTCCCTTCAACCAGAAGAGCCAAATTAAAATACATGGCCAGTAAGTGCTGGAGAGGGGATTTGAACCCTGGGTTTGTGGCTACAGAGTTTTTGTTCTTTTCACTGCACCCCTTTGCCACATTACAAATGCCACTGTGGTCTACCATAGCCTATGAGGTCACCATAATGTATCTGAAAAAGAACCAATAGTGAACCCAAGTTTCCTGAATCCTTGTCCCAAGTCTTGGTTTGCTTCCAGAGCCCTGAAGGAGAAAGTGAGGGCCGAGAAAATCTCAGATAACTGGCAGGCCTCCAGACAACATTGAGCTTCTCGGGTGGAAGAGACTGCAATGGGGAGAGGGGATGGGGACAGGGGAGGGATCAGTTCTCATCAGTGCAGAGAATGGGGGCTCCCCAAGGGCAGGGATTATTGGTCTTATCCCTACTTCTATCCCCAGATTCCAAGATAGTGCCTGTCACATATTTGAATGAGTGAGCAAATGGATAAATAAATGGCAGAAGTGAGTCACAGCCCCTGTCCAAATGTATGGATCATTCTTCAGTCTAGTGTCCGCAGGTTAAGGAACACATCTTAACCTGTCACCATCTCTAAGAAACAATTGATGCAGCGCTGTGAATAATGTTTACCGTGCCTAATCCACTTTAGCTTTAAAAATCACAAAGATGATGTAGTGGTGACTGCGATCACAGCACAGTTCAAAGACTACAAATGGACAACTCTGGATTGCATTTGCCTTGTTTACAAAAACACCGCTTGCTTTGTCTGGAGAGAGTGAGGTTTTCATTTTAAGAGGCTGGCTAAAAAATGCAGGGCCACTTTCTGGGCAGGCTTCCAAGTGACTACATCTTTCTCACAGCGTTCCCCAGAGCCCCAGTCCGAGCTGCCTGGGGCGGGGCCTCTAGCCGCTGGTCGCTGTTGAAGCTACCACAGTAGCAGTCATCTGCAGCCTGCCCGAATTACTGAGCTTTTAAGCCTTCCCAAGGCACAGATAACAGCTTTGGCCTTCGCATTGAAAGAGATATCAGAGTTTGTCATTGGCCAAGCTGCTGTGTGTGAAATATAGGAGATGTCGCACCACGCTTCTGAGTATGGCATTCTTTCCAGCCGAGTCTCCTGGGTGTGGGTGAGTCTAAATGTTTGAAGACTGCCCTCGTTGGTTGTGAAATGTTTGAAACTGGGCATTGTGACTTTCCAAGGGCATGAATTGGCATATTTCTTAACCCTAATGAACCTCAGTTTCCTTTTTGTGAAATAGGGATAGTATTATCCTATGCTCTAGAAGGATAGAAGTATCTATGCATCACAGGGGGCTGTGAAACCTAAAAGAGATAACAGCAGAGTATCTCATCTAGTACCTGGCATACTATAGACACTGAAGAGCTTTTGTTATTTCTGAAGCATCCGTAAAAAACAAACAAAAAGGTTTCAGTGATGATGCCCTATTTTTATGTCTAACAGTACAGTATTTCTCTGAAAGACTCAGCAGATATATTTGACTTCTTAATCACACCTGTGTAGCCAACAGGAATAAAACTTCAGAGCAAGTTAGTGCCAAAGGAAAGTTCATCAGACTGTATTCCCTTTCTTTTTCTCCCTTCTAGACCCTGACCGCACCTGCCCCATTTGCTGATGAAACCAACTGCCAGTGTCGAGCACCCCATGAAAAACTGACCATTGCTCAGGCCCGCTTAGGAACACCAGGTGAGGCTGTACTTTTTTTTTCTCAAATGGGTCCTGTCTTGACATTTAAAGTATCAGAAAGGGGCCGGGAGCGGTGGCTCACGCCTGTGATCCCAGCACTTTGGGTGGCTGAGGTGGGTGGATCACCTTGAGGTCAGGAGTTCGAGACTAGCCTGGACAACATGGTGAAACCCCATCTCTACTAAAAATACAAAAGTTAGCCAGGTGTGGTGGCGCACGCCTGTAGTACCAGCTACTCACTTTGGGAGGCTGAGGTGGGAGGACCGCTTGAACCTGGGACGTGGAGATTGCAGTGAGCCAAGATTGTGCCACTGCACTCCAGCCTGGGCGACAGAGCAAGACTCCATCTCAAAAAAAAAAAAAAAAAAGTATCAGAAAGGTCCATCATTAAGGAGCAGCACTTGCTTTCAAGCAGAGTTGAACTTAGAGGTTATAACACAGTGCAAGGGTAAAGAAGGGTAAACATTAGCAGTGATAAACCAGACCAACCAAAGGAGCCAAGAAAAAGATGCATCAGAATACGGGGAGTTTGAGCCCCGGCTTTATCACTTGTTAGTTCTACAGCCTTGGGCAAGTCACTAGAAAGATCTCAATCTGTTTCCTCAAAACAGGGACAACAATACCTACCTCACAAGGTTTCTGTAATAACTAGATTCGTTGAAAGTTCCAAAGCATTTTTAAAACCATGAAGGCATATACAAACCTAAGCTACTATAATTATTACCATTCTTTAAAGTATGCATTTTTAAAAAAACATTTCAAGTGTGCCTTAAAAAGAGTGGGATGTGCTATAGAAGTTTGTTCATTCATTCATTCCTTTAGCATTGTGCCAGAGGATGGATAGGGAAGAGATTTGGAAAGAATTATAAGGTACCATCTGTTTTTCAGGAGACAAGACAACTAGATGTGAAATAAAAAACACATCTTAGGCGTTAAAACCTGCAACACAGATGATAATTGATTCTTAGAGAATGGCAGATTCATTTGGCCTAAGTGATCAGGCAAGACTTCCGGGAGGAAGCAGAACAGACCTTTTAAGAGAAGTAAGATTTGGACTCTGTGGGCAAAAGATGCAAAGGTATTGCAGGCAGGTGGAAGGGGAATAGTGAAGACACAGAAATAGAGAGCTGTGTAGGAGTAAGTGAGTGTTGTTTTAGTTGATTGGGATGGGGTGAAAAACAAGACTAGTTGAACAGGTAAACTTTAAGCCATTTAACATGGCATAACTCGGCCGGGCGCGGTGGCTCACACCTGTAATCCCAGCACTTTGGGAGGCTGAGGCAGGCAGATCACTTGAGGTCAGGAGTTCCAGACCAGCCTGGCCAACATGGTGAAACCCCATCTCTACTAAAAATACAAAAATTAGCCAGGCGTGATGGCAGGAACCTATAATCCCAGCTGCTTGGGAGGCAGAGGTGAGAGAATCACTTGAACCAAGAAGGTGGAGGTTGCAGTAAGCTGAGATCGCATCATTGCGCTCCAGCCTGGGTGACAGAGTGAGGCTCTGTCTCAAAAAATAATAATAAAATAAAATAAAAAGAACATGGAATAACTCAGTGGTTTCTAGTTGCCACTGCAAAAAAAAAAAAAAAAAAAAAAAAACCAAACTTGAAAGAATCCATGGAATGAAGAACAGCTTGCCTAATAATAATAATGGATATTTATTAAGTACTTACTGTGTACTAAGGTCTTTATATGTATCATGTCATTTCACTGTCACAACTCTGTGTGATTAGTAGTTTTAGTATTTCACAGATGAGGAAATGAAGGCTTAGAGAAGTTGTGAATCTGCACAAGGTCATTCACTAGTAAATGGCAGTGGTTCACACTGGAGCCTGTATTAGAATCTGCTGGAGGGCTTCTTAAAACCCAAATGGGTGGGCTCCACTCCTAAAGTTTCTGATTCGGTCCAACTAGGGTGGGGCCCAAGAAGTTACATCTCTAACAAGTTTCCAGGTGATGCTACTGCTCCAGGGATCACACTGGGAGAACCATTGGTAAGTGGTAAAATTGGGATTTGGTCTCAAACCTATTTGTCTTGGAGCTTGACCTCTCAACCATGACACTGTGCTTCCTATAAGAATAGCCTTCAATAGAGTGAAGTGAGAAGCAGAGTAGGCAGAGTTAGGAAGCTTTTGTGTGAGTTGCTTTTGAAAAAGGCAAAACAAGGTTGGGGAGGTAGTACAGAGCAGCCAAAGCTGTTGTTCCCAGGCTTCAGTGTACAAAGAATCACCTGGTAAGCTTGTTAAACAAGTAGATTTCCTGTTTCATTCCCTTCTTCCCAAATCTGGGATGGGCCCAGGCAAGGCATCTGCATTTTAAACAGACAGTCAGGGTGATTCTAAAGTTAGTGGTCTGGAGACCACACACAGTAATACCAACCAAGTAATATATCCAAGGGATGCCAAAGAAAAGTCCAGGTGGCCAGCCGGGCATGGTGGTTCATGCCTGTAACTCTAGCACTTTGGGAGGCCGAGGTGGGCAGATCACCTGAGGTCAGGAGTTAGAGACCAGCCTGGCCAACATGGTGAAACCTTGTCTCTACTAAAAATACAAAAAATTAGCCAGGCGTGGTGGCACATGCCTGTAATCCCAGCTACTCAGGAGTCTGAGGCAGGAGAAGCGCTTGAACCCAGGAGGCAGAGGTTGCAGTGAGCCGAGATCGCACCACTGCACTCCAGCCTAGGCAACAGTGCAAGACTCCATTTCAAAAAAAAAAAAAAAAAAAAAAAGTCCAGGTGGTCATAAAGAAAACAGACTTGACCTAAAGTTAAAGAATGAGCATCAGGCCCAAACTGAAAGGGCCTCTACCTTTCTAGGGAAAGGGAAGTAGAATTTACTATATATCTGTGTATATCTGCTCAATGTGATGCTGTGTATTCTTTGCAAAGACCATATGAGATAACTATTATTGTATCCTTTCTGAAGAGGAGGCAAAGGAGACTTACAGAACTGAAAAATAACTTGTCAGATGTCCTAGCTGACTGGGTAGAGCTGGGATTTGACCCCCAAGTCCATTTCGCCTCAAACCCCTGCTTTGTCTACCGCAATGAACTCTCTTATGAATCATGGTCCACAGCAGGCCATGGAGCTAAGTGAAAACATGCTCAGACAGACAGTAGCTGTGATCTTCTGTAGTGGCAGGACTATGCCATGCTCACTGCTGTTTTATCAGTATCTAGAGAAACACTTGTTGCATACTGTGTGCTCAATAAATATTTTGTGAGTGAATGAATGAAAATTTGGAGGCAAGCAGATCACCTGAAGCCAGGAGTTTGAGACCACCTTGGCCAACATGATGAAACCCTGTTTCTGCTAAAAATATAAAATTAGCCAGGTGTGGTGGTGCATGTCTGTAGTCCCAGCTACTTGGGAGGCTGAGGCAGGAGAATTGCTCGAATCTGGGAGGCAGAGGTTGCAGTGAGCTGAGATCGAGCCGCTGTACTCTAGCCTGGGCAACAAGAGTGAAACTCCATCTAAAAAAAAAAAAAAAAAAAAAAAGAAAGAAAGAAAGAAAGTTTGGGACAAGAGAAGTAGTTTTTCCTCTGGAAATAGAAGCAGAGAGAGTTTGTTCTGGTATTTTGAGCTGGTATCAAGCTAACTGGGTGAAATTGGGCACCTGTGCATTGCCTACTGCCAAGCAGTTTAAGCAGTAATAAGATGGTGGTGTATTTTGAAATAACCGTGCGGTGGATTCTGTGGAATACAGGTCATTAGAGGGGGAGTGAGATGGAACAAAGATGAACTCCTGATCTTTAGAAGAGAAATTCTCCCCCCTAACCTTAGGTGATAACCCTGGGAAATTATATAAGAAAATCCGTGATGTTGATGAGTACCTAGCCAGGGTACTTCTGTTGGAAATTTCTTTATTTAGAACTTCAAATATCAGGCCAGGTGCGGTGGCTCATGCCTGTAATCCTAGCACTTTGGGAGGCTGAGGTGAGCAGATCACTTGAGGTCAGGAGTTCAAGACCAGCCTGGCCAACATGGTGAAACCCTATGTCTACTAAAAATACAAAAATTAGCCGGGTGGGGTGGTGTGTTCCCAGGTGATGGTGCTACTGCTACTAGTCCTGGGACCACACTTTGAGTGCCACTGCATAAGAGCAACTGTTGGCAGTGGTTAGAAGGAGTGGCAGGGAGATTATCCAATATCTTTTTTTTTTTTGAGACGGAGTCTCGCTCTGTCGCCCAGGCTGGAGTGCAGTGGCGCGATCTCGGCTCACTGCAAGCTCCGCCTCCCGGGTTTACGCCATTCTCCTACCTCAGCCTCCCGAGTAGCTGGGACTACAGGCTCCCGCCACCTCGCCCGGCTAGTTTTTTGTATTTTTTGCTAGAGACGGGGTTTCACCGTGTAGGCCAGGATGGGCTCGATCTCCTGACCTCGTGATCCACCGTCTCGGCCTCCCAAAGTGCTGGGATTACAGGCTTGAGCCACCGTGCCCGGCCAATTATCCAATATCTTAATTGTTGGAGCATTGTACTGTTAGCAGAAAAGCTCAGAGAATTTTTAAGAATCTTGCTGTTTGATTACCATTTAAGAAAACAAGAAAAGCGTTACTTTTTTGAAGGGTTTGGTCAAGAATTTCAAGAATGGTTTGGTCAAGAAGGGTTTGCTTTCAAGAGTTTCAAGAAGGGTTTGGTTTCAAGAGTTGTAAGCGATTTACCTGTTTGTGGCACTGTTTTGAGCGTGCCCTCAAAAAAGACAAAACAGCAGAATTTGGTATTTGATAATGCTCTTCAATATTATAGTTTTTTGGTTGTTTTTTTTTTTTTTCTTTTGTATTTTTAGTGGAGCTGGTTTCGCCACGTTGACCAAGCTGGTCTTGAACTCTTGGCCTCAAGTGATCTGCCCATCTCAGCCTCCCAAAGTACTGGGATTACAGGCAGGAGCCACTGAGCCTGGCCTAGATTATAGCTATAACTGGACTCTCTTACCATCTCCTACACTAGCCATATTTTGTGACATAATATAATCGCCTAAAATATGTTTTACAAATTTAGAACTGCCCAAACAGGGGCTGGGGTACAAATTCTAGAAGAGGTAATGACAAACTCTGCCCATACCTCTTAGCTTTTTGACCTTGTTTGTGAGGTCACAAGGGTGATGAAACTTCAAGAGAAAGAGCAGAATAAAGCGAAAAAGCAATCAGAATTGGCACCTTTGGTCTTAGCTAGTCCAGCTGTGGAGCTATGCACATACACGGTGCTGTATGTATTCCGATGCATGGAGAATCAATCCTCTGTCTTGACATAAAGGAAAAGTCTGGGAGATTGTTTCATAGGCTCCTTTTCATTAAAACTGCCTTTTCCTTTCTTTTCTTTTTCTTTTTCTTTCTTTCTTTCTTTTCTTTTCCTTATTTATTTATTTATTTATTTATTTATTTATTTATTTATTGAGACAGGGTCTCGCTCTGTCACCCAGGCTGGAATGCAGTGGTGTGATCACAGCTCACTGCAGTCTTAACCTCCCAGGCTCAAGCGATTGATCCTGCCACTTCAACCTCCCAAGTAGCTTGGACCACAGGCATGTGCCACCATGCCTGGCTATTTTTTGTATGTTTTGTAGAGATGGGGTTTCGCTATGTTGCCCAGGCTGGTCTCAAACTCCTGGGCTTGAGCCATCTACCCACCTTAGCTTCCCAAAGTGCTGGGATTACAGGCATGAGCCACTGTACTCGGCCTTAAACTGACTTTTTTTAAAGGGAATCTCAGTTCTGATTTTCTATTTTTCTTTTCAAAAAGGAAGTTTGTATTATCTGTTTCCACAGTGTGTAGAATTTCCCTGACTACATTTTTCAAGAGCCGCCTTAATGAATCTGCCTTATTCATGTACCATCTGTGATGTAATTTACTTAATACTTTTTCTTTATATATACTCTCTGTTCTAAACCTTTAACGTATTTTAAGAAGCAAACATCAATCACAATCATTTACAGAAAATAGTATCATTAGCTAGTATCACTGGCTAGTGATAAGCAGAAGGTAATTGCAAAGTTTATATAAAACTAAATAGTATACAATAAGTATGTAACTATAAGATTTTAAAAGCTTAACTTGTGCCACCTTTTTCGCACATCAGTTGTACAAAAAACAGTACTAGTTGCAATAATTACTGGGTGTTTAATAATAGTTTCTGTTTTGTTTTAAAGACAAGAATTCATATCAGCATGTAGTTTTCTAGCAGGTGTCAACAAGGTAGAAGAAAGAGTGGTGAGTTTGATTTGCACTCAAATATCATGGTAAATTGGTTGTATGACATTCGGTAAGCTGCTTAACTTCGCTGAGCCTCCATTTGCCCCTCCATGAAATGATAAGTCTACTTTCACCTGACTACCTCATAGGGTTGATGCAAAGATTAAGTGAAATATATGCGTTTTGTGAATTGTATGTATTTCTAAGGTACGGTTTAAATGCCTTAAAATAGCCACAATCCAAGCCTTGTTAATAGCCATAATCAAAGATGATCAATCACCCTTTTATTGTTGCTTGAATCTGAAGCAAATACCAAGAAACGCCTAACATACCCCACAATAGTGTGAATTTAAACGTAACGTGGTTGGTGATTGCCTCCTGTTTGGCTCTACGGCAGATGTGTGTTTAACTTTTTAACCAACTGCCAAACTGCTTTCCAAAGCGATTGTACCACTTTAAATTCCTATCTGCAGTTTATTAGCGTTCCAGTTGCTCTGCATTCTCAACATCACTTGGTATGGTCAATTAAAAAACTTTTTTTAGCCATTCTAGTGTGTATGAAATGTTATCTCATTGTGGTTTTCATTTGTATTTCCCTAATGACTAATGTTATTGAGGATCTTCTCTTGTATTTATTTGCCATCCTTGTATTTATTTTCTTTGGTGAAATGTCTGTTCAATATTTTTGCTTTATTTAACTGAGTGGTGAGTTGTTCATCTTACTGAGTTTTGAGAGTTCTTCATATATTCTAGATACAAGTCCTATATTTCACAAATATTTTCTCCCAGTCCATGACTCACCTTTTCATTTTTGTAAAAATGTCTTTTGAAGAGCAAACGTCATGAGTCTCATAGGCTGCATTTAAGGTGTCACCCCAGGCTCAGTTCTCATCTGGAGGTTGACTGGTGTTAGATCTGCTTCCAGGCTCACTCAGGTTGTTACCAGAATTTATTTCCTTGTGACTGTAAGATCAAGGGCTCAGCTTCTTACCAGTTGTCGACCAGAGGCCACCCTCAGCTCCTAGAGGCCACCTGCAGGTCCTTGCCATGTGGCCCTCTCCATAGGCCCTTTCACAGCATGGCAGCTTGCTTCTTCAAAGCCACCAGTGCAGAAAGAGAGTGAGTCTGTTAGCAAGATGGACTCTTTTTTTTTCTTTTCTTTTCTCTCTCTCTCTCTTTTTTTTTTTTTTTTTTTTTTTTTGAGACAAAGTTTCATTCTTGTTGCCCAGGCTGGAATGCAGTGGTGTGATCTCAGCTCACTGCAACCTCCGCCTCCCAGGTTCGAGAGATTCTCCTGCCTCAGCCTCCCAAGTAACTAGAATTACAAGTGTCCGTCACCAAGCCAGGCTAATTTTTCTTTTGTATTTTTAGTAGATACGGGGTTTCACCATGTTCGCCAGGCTGGTCTCAAACTTCTGACCTCAGGTGATCCACCCGCCTCTGCCTCCCAAAGTGCTAGGATTACAAGTGTGAGCCACCACGCCCAACCAAGATGGAGTCTTATAATGTAACATAATCATGGAATAACGTCTACCACCTTTCCCATATTCTACTGCTTAGAAGCAAGGCACAGGTCCCACACACACTTCAAAGGGAGGGAATTACACAAAGGCATGAGCACCAGGAGGCAGAGATCATTCGGAGCCACCTTAATGTCTCTCCACCATGCCATGGAATAGTTGTACTCTGACATCTTTTTTTGTTTTCAATTGACTTCTGGTCATTGCCAAACCTCCAGCTTCACAGGTCAGTGGTATCTCACATACATGCTCTGGAGAGTCACCAGATGCTTAAAAGCATATCCAGAATCTCAAACAAAAGATTAAAACAGATCAATACACAAACTAAAAAGCCATACTCTGTTTTTTTAAAAGCTTTATTATAGAGTATTTCAAACACACACAGTAGAAGAACAGTATAATGAACTTTCCTGTGCTTGTCACTCATACCTAACAACCACTAACCCATGGCCAGTCTTGCACCATGCACACCTCTGTCTACTCTGTCCTCTTGAACGATTTGAAACAAAATCCCAGACTTCCTAGCATTCTGTATATATGTCTGAAAAATAAGAACTCTGGTTTTATTAAACATAACCACTGTATCATCATCTTACCTGAAAAAATTAACAATAATTCTTTGATATCACCAAATATCCAGTGTTCCAATTTCTAATTATCTTATGTCATCATTTATATATAGCTTGTTTGAACCCAATCCAAATAATGTCCATACTTTACAGCAGGATGATGTGTTTTTAAAATCTCTTTCAATCTGCAGATCCCCCTTTCGTTTCTCTTTTTCTTTCTCTCTCTCTCTTTTTTGCCTTGAAGTTTATTTGTTGAAGAGATGAAAGATCAGGGTCCTTTTTTGGCAGGGGAGGGGAGTCCTGGAGAGTTTCCCACAGTCTGGAAATTGCTGACACACCACAATTTTTAAAAGTGAGCTTATTGCAAAATCAACTTTGTAAATACTCTTCAGATTTACTAAATGGCCTTTTTTCTCAGTAATTGCATCTTCTTTCTTTACTTTTCTTTCCTCCCTGCTTCCTGAATTCATTTCTCTTGATCACCTCTGAACCAATAACAAAAAGTTTTACAAAACTGCCATCTGCTTTTCCCTGGGGTTTATATCTTAAAACAAATTTTCCTCAATTGAATTCAAATTGAATAAGAACATTCAAAGCAAGGCTCCCTCATTAGACAGTTTGTTATTTCAAAGCATTTTCTATTTACTGTGCCTTATTTAGAATACAGTATAATCCTATGAAGGCAATTCTGTTTGTTCAAAATTGTGTATAATTGGAAATAATTGCAATTCCCTATCTGACATAAAGTCTCTCAACTTTTTTTATTAGAGAAATTTAATTTATTAGAAACATTGTACCATCTGAATCTATTAATGTAACATTTCTTTATGTTCCAAATTAATGAGGTTGCATTGCATCAAGAGATAATCACAATTTTAAATCTAAGTTTTAAAGATCATTCAACAGAAGTTGGCATTGATTTCTTTCTTTTTAGAAAATTTATTTTTATAACATCAATGTAATACATGCATATATATGTGTGTGTGTGTGTATATATATATATATATATATTTTTTTTTTTTTTTTTTTGAGACAAGGTCTATCTCTGCCACCCAGGCTGGAGTACAATGGCGCAATCTCAGCTCATTGCAACCTCCGCCTCCCAAGTTCAAGTGATTCTACTGCCTCAGCCTCCCAAGTAGCAAGGATTACAGGCACCTACCACCATATCTGGCTAATTTTTGTATTTTTAGTAGAAACAGGGTTTCACCATGTTGGCCAGGCTGGTCTGGAACTCCTGACCTCAGGTGATCCGCCCGCCTCAGCCTCCCAAAGTGCGAGGATTACAGGCTTGAGCCACCGCGCCCGACCATTTTTAAAAGTCAGTAGTACTCTTAGCTTATAAAGAAAACTAGTGGTCCCTTTCTCTACCTTCTTCACCCCTGATTCTTATTCCCTGTAGACACTCAACACTTGACACCATCAACTTTCCATAATGTTGTTGATGTCTCTCATCTATTGTCATTGCCTTTCTTGTTTTCTCTGCCCTTGGGGGGATTCTATCTTTTTAACTTAACTTTTAACTTTAACTTTTAACTCTTTAACTTTTAACTCTTAGTAATTGTTGTGGTGTTTCTGGGAGAAAGTAGAGATAATCTGTGTGTTCAGTTCACCATATTTAACTGATAGTCCTTGTATTTCTTTTTAAAGAACATTATTAGCTCACACCTGTAATCCCAGCACTTTGGGAGGCTAAGGTGGGCGGATCTCAAGGTCAGGAGTTTGAGACCAGCCTGGCCACCATGGTGAAACCCTGTCTCTACTAAAAATACAAAAATTAGCCAGATGTGGTGCTGAGTGCCTGTAATCCCAGCTACTCAGGAGGCTGAGGCAAGAGAATTGCTTGAACCCAGGAGGTGGAGGTTGCAGTGAGCCAAGATTGCACCATTGCACTCCAGCCTGGGTGACAGAGCAAGACTCTGTCCCAAAAAAAGAAAAAAAAAAAAAAAAGAAAAGAAAGAAAAACAACAACAACAACAAAAAAACACTATTGTGGCCACATATGTCTCTTTCCTTCTCACTGCAAGAATAAAATGTCTCTATGTTGTTTGTAGCCATGGAGAAGAGGTGACAAGGGTGCTTAAAATGCACTTTGATATGAGAAACTACTTCTTTCTTCTGTCATCTATTTTTGAATCCCCTTCTTGGATTTTCACATTCTAGTTCCTTTGTTGAGAGTCTAGAAAGGTGTCAAGGTTGGCAAAATATATAGAATTTTCTATATAAATGTAGCAGGCATCTTCCAGACTATCAGGATGGGGATATAATAGAGCTGCAACGTCCTTCCTCCAACCAGCTAAAAAGAATACTTTTGTGACTTGCTTTGTCTACCAAATTGATGGAAGTCTACACCCAATTTCTCTCTTTGACTTGAAGGGGATGGGTCTTTGGCCTGGCTGAGCAATAGTGTTATCCCAGTCTCCTGGTTCCCAGGGGTGCTGTACTGAAGTGTGTCCCTCTTCCTCTTGGAACAGCACTTTTTAAAACACTGTATGCCACTGTCTGTGAGACCTCTTCACTTTTGGCCTTTCTGCCTAGGAAGGACTATAGTGTTTGTTGCTCATCTTCAGCCCTGAGCACCACTTCTACATGCAACATAACATCCTGACTTTCCTCCCTTTGAGGCATATGTCCCTCATCTCTTATTATACCAGAGGTTAGGGAGTGGCCTTGCAGTGGTATGCTGGTAAAGGTTTAATAGCTGGTCCTCCAGCAGGAAATAAGCCCTGATTTGTAGCATTTGCCAATTTCTGTCGTGGAAGCATTCTGCCGTGGCTGACTTCAGGCTACCAACATGACTTGGAGTTGGGAAGAAAGGTGTAAGGTGAGCCATGTGAGCAGATTCCAGTACACCATTGCCTTTGGGAACAGGGACTTGGGGTCTTCATTCAGGGCTGCCAGACTCAAGGATGAAGCCATTTGCTGTTTCCATTGAGCTCCTCAGTTACTCCTGCCTATGTGTCTCAGCTGGGCTCACTCTGCTGGCTCAGTCACCTAGACTCCAGTCTGGATCAAGACAACTCCCTAGTGCTCTGTGTTTGTCTCTTCTGTTGGCTAAAAATGTGTGTTCCCTGGTTTGATCTTAATTTTGTTATGTTTTTGCTCTGCTTTGATGTCTTCAGAAGAACCTCTTTAAAATTAGTTTCATGCACTGATCTGAAACTGATGGTATGTAGAGATTGTGTCTTATCCAGAAAGTTTCTTATGACTGATGGAAGGTAGCTGAGATTCCTCATTCTGCAGTTCTGTTAACAGTGGTTTCTTTCTCCCACAGCTGACAGGCCTGTCAGAGTATACGCCGATGGAATATTTGACCTCTTCCACTCGGGTCACGCAAGGGCCCTTATGCAAGCAAAAACACTGTTTCCCAACAGCTACTTGTTGGTAGGAGGTAAGAAGTGCATTTTCTTTTTGTCTAGAAAACTCTTTTATAATATGCTTTCTGAAAAGAGCCCCTTTCAGTTCCATCAGTAAAATCTCACATTGTTAATGCTTCCAATTCAGCCCATACTGGTTCTCTTGTTTAATGCCTGAAATTTAAAATGATGTTTGAAAAACCATAGGGGAAGTTACATCATGGGATTGTATAACCCTGATCCTCAGAGAGAGATGGACTGATAGTACTACTAAGGGTAAATGCTTCATGTTTTCCATTAGTTCCTTTCTCCTAGTGTTTAAGGCTTGATCCAAATTATGTTTCTAAAATTTTCTAGAGGGATAAGAGAAGCAATATTATTCTGATTTCAAATCTCAAAGAACTGAAGGGAGTTAGGATGATGAAGAACAAACAAGGTCATTATCTATTTCTTTCGTGTGACCCACAGCACTTAGGACAATGTTGTGCTAACACTAGTGGCTTGTAACAGCCCCACTTAGTTGAATTTGTGGCAGTGTGTTAAAGACATGGAGATTTATATACTGAGGTAATCTTGGTTCACAACGAAGGGACCAATTTACTCGCTAAGTCCATGCAAAGAGAAGGATCGTTAGATGTGGATTGAAATTTTCCTCCTCCAGGAGGCCTAACTATTTCAATTCGGCTAAAACGGAGAGTACCTGACTCAGAAGACCTGTATCTCACTTGTGTAGCTTCTGGAAGGAGCATATTCATTCAGAGTAATCAGTTTTTGTGGCATATAAACTAGGCACCATCACATCTTACACCTCTACTGGGAGAAAAAAAAGTACTGGTAAGAGACTACATAACTGTTTTTTAAAGCATTTTGTTACCTTCTGCAATTAAAAACCACTTGTTGTTTGTTTGTTTGTTTGTTTGTTTGTTTGTTTGAGGCGGAATCTCACTCTGTCACCCAGACTGGAGTGCAGTGGCACAATCTTGACTCACTGCAACCTCCACCTCCTGGGTTCAAGCAATTCTCCCACCTCAGCTTCCTGAGTAGCTGGGATTACAGGCACGCGCCACCAAACCCAGCTAATTTTTATATTTTTAGTAGAGATGGGGTTTCACCATGTTGTCCAGGCTGGTCTCGAACTCCTGACCTCAGGTGATCCACCTGCCTCAGCCTCCCAAAGTGCTGGCATTACAGGCATGAGCCACCGTGCCCAGCCAAAAACCACTTGTTGGACATTTAAGAGGAACTCTTCTGCAGATTTTGCCAAGGATGGTGACCACAGGACCATTGAATGGAGTTCTTTCCAGAAGGACGAAATGGTGAAAGGCAATGGTTACTGGGCAAGTCATGCAGAGGGAACCCAAAACAGGCAGAGAACCCAACCCTTGCTTACCTCCCTTTAGCCTGAAAACCATTCCTTGAGAGAGCACTACCACCTGGAATCTGGTCCTAGGCTACTGGGGCCCTGGAGAGACCTCTGCTGTGTTTGGGCTTTGGTCATTTGGGTGGCCTAAGTTTGGAGGTGGTTAGGTGTGGGTCACAGTTAACAGGAACACTAGCTGTGGCCCTGTGTTATCACAACCAAGGTAAGATCAAAGGAAATGTGCAGCTTTCAGTATGTTCTTGTAAATTGGAGAAGGCAGTCAGTTAATATCAGTAGCTCTCTAAGTCGTTAGGCAACAGTGGTTTAACTGATTCACTGAATGATTTCTTCATTCAACAACTTTTTTTTTTTTGAGATGGAGTCTTGCTCTGTCACCCAGGCTGGAGTGCAATGGCACGATCTCGGCTCACTGCAACCTCTGCCTCCCAGGTTCAAGTGATTCTCCTGCCTTAGCTTCCCAAGTAGCTGGGCTTATAGGCACGTGCCACCATGACTGGCTAATTTTTGTATTTTTAGTAGAGACGGGGTTTCACCATGTTGGTCAGGCTGGTCTCGAACACCTGACCTCATGATCCACCTGCCTCGGCCTCCCAAAGTGCTGGATTACAGGCACATGCCACCATGCCTGGCTAATTTTTTGTATTTTTAGTAGAAATGGTGTTTCATCATGTTGGCCAGGCTGGTCTCAAACTCCTGGCCTTAGGTGATCCACCTGCCTTGGCCTCCCAAAATGTTAGGATTACAGGCATGAGCCACCGCTCCCGGCCCCTTCATCTAACAACTCTTTATTGAACTCTTACTATGTGCCAGGCATTTTTCTACACACTGGGTTTGCAGCCATGAACAAAATAGACTGTCTATGTCCTCAGAGAACTTGGAGTCTGAGGGAAAGGCAGTCATTGCCCACTAAACAAGTAAATATGTAGTAGTGGTACTATGAAGAAATATAGGATAAGAGAAAAGAGTGACTGGGTGGAGGAAGGAGGGATGTTTTAGGTATAAAGGTCAGGGAAGACCTCTCTGAGGAGGCGACATTTGTGCAGAGACCTGAATGAAATAAAAGCACTCAAAAGCCAGAACATCCGGTCTTCCTTGTGCAGGGTTCTCACCAGTCAAGACGACAGTGTGGGGCAAGCAGAGAAGACATGGTGACGTGTTAGTTTTTTGATTTGTGTATCTTAAGGAGGCTTTCCATAAAAGCACAGATGATTCAATACTCAGAGAAATTAATATGGGCAGAAGTTTGGAGCCAAGAAATCAAGCAGAATAAAAGGAGAAAAATTTCAGTAAGAAATCCTGGACTTTTTAGCAGCTATAGCAAAGGGAGCCACACAGTCATTCTATCACTCTCAAAATCTAGAAGCTGGATTGTGCCATCAAGAAGAACTAGTTTTTCCTGCCTGAGTTCTGAGATAACTGTTTCAGAGGGTCACTGTGTAAGGGGCATTGAGTAATCCAAAGAACAATGTCCTCTATAGCAGGTTTACAAAGAAATTCAGATATTCCCTCAATGGCTATTACATGGGTTGTAGAAGCCAAGAGCATGTTGAACTACTAGGATGACCACAAGACCGTATCCTTTGGTAAGTGACAGGGACTGGAGTACAGAAAGAAAATAAAACAATACAACACGAAGCTATAAAGAAATAGTACGTAGACTTCTGGGAACAGTGACAGAGTAAGAGTGAAAGCTGGGCATGGTGGTGCATGTCTGAGGTGCCAGCTACCCAGGAGACTGAGGCAAGAGGATCACCTGGGCCCAGGAGTTCAAGGGTATAGTGAGCTATGATCGTACCTGTACATAGCTATTGCACTCCAGCCTGCACAACACAGTGAGACTTCATCTCTAAAACAAACAAACAAGAAAAACACCAACCATGGGTAACACAAACAATAATAATTTCAGTGTGTTCTTTTCTTTGTAGATTTCTTATTCTTATTATCTCATATAAAATAATTGAATGGTAATACTATGAAATATCTTCTAACCACTCTGTTAATAAAATTCAGTGACATCCTGGCTGGGCGCAGTGGCTCGCACCTGTAATCCCAGCACTTTGGGAGACTGAGGTGGGTGAATTATCTGAGGTCAGGAGTTTGAGACCAGCCTGGCCAACGTGGTGAAACCCCGTCTCTACTAAAAATCCAACAAAAAATTAGCCTGGCATGGTGGTGCACGCCTGTAGCCCCAGCTACTCAGGAGGCTGAGGCAGGAGGATCACTTGAACCCGGGAGGTGGAGGTTGCAGTGAGCCGAGTTCGTGCCACTGCACTCCAGCCTGGACCACCGAGTGAGATTCTGTCTAAAAAAAAAAAAAAAAAATTCAGTGACATCCTATATTTCATATGTCTCCATTAATTTAATATTTGATCCCAAGTCTGTTAAATGGAATCTCTAACCTCCTGTGTATAGGCAGACTGCTATGGGGGCATGGTATAAGAGCTCAAATCCCAAGAGTGGCATTGCTGTCAGGGTGTGATTTCCCAAATGGTGAATGCCTTTTGGTAAAATTGTAAACAAAACAAAGTGCAATCTTCCTTGATGTACATAGTAATTGCCTTCCTCTAAAATTCTGTGTCTATCATAACTATTGCAGAAATACTTTGTGATTGCATGCAAAACAAAGGCAGACTCTAGACTCAAATAATTCTATTTTTCTAAGTTTTTTATTTAATCATTTTTTTTTTTAAGAGATAGCATCTTGCTCTGTCTCCCAGGCTGAAGTGCAATGGAGCGATCACAGCTCACTGCAGCCTCAAACTCCTGGGCTCAAGCGATCCTCCCATCTTAGCCTCCCAAGTAGCTGGGACTACAGGCACATGCCACCATACCTGGCTAATTTTTTTGTTTTTGGTTTTTGTAGAGATGGGATTTCGCTATGTTGCCCAGGCTGGTCTCAAACTCTTGGGCTCAAGTGATCCTCTGGCCTAGGCCTCCCAAAATGCTGGGACTACAGGCATGAGCTAGCACACTCAAGCTCAAATAATTTTAAATGTTATGCAGGGACTTTCAGAAATCTTGCAGGATGTGGGAAAATTCTCATGTGGAGCTGCCACATGCATTGCAAGATGTCTAGCTTCATTGGCCCCTGCCCACTAAATGCTGGTAGCTGCCTCCAACCATTATGACAGCTGAAGATGGCCCACAGATTTCCAAAATGCTTCCTAGAGGATGATGAAATCCTTGTTGAGGACCACTGTCTTAGACTAGGAGTCTTGAAATTTTGTTCCCCACAATCTCTAAAGGAATTTTGAAAAAACTGTATACCTTCTTATACAGCTTAAAGTAGACGTCTAAAATTTAGATATCAGGCTGGGTGTGGTGACTCCCGCCTGTAATCCCGGCACTTTTTGAGGCCGAGGCAGGCAGATCACAAGAGGTCAGGAGTTCTAAACCAGCCTGGCCAACATGGCAAAACCGTGTCTCTACTAAAAATACAAAAATTAGCTGGGTATGGTGGCAGGCACCTGTAATCCCAGATACTCAGGAGGTTGAGGCACTAGAATCGCTGAACCTGGGAGGTGGAGGTTTCAGGGAGCCGAGATCGCACCACTGCACTCCAGCTTGAGTGACAGAGTGAGACGCCATCTCAAATAAATAAATAAATAAAATAAGTAAATAAAATTTAGGTATCTGCTTCTCAATTGAAGTAGTTATAAAAGATGTAATTTCTGGAATATTGTAAGTATTAACCTTTTTACAAATTCATAAACTTTATTTTTTAGAGAAATTTTAGGTTCATGGCAAAATTGAATGGAAAGTACATAGAATTCCTGTATACTCCTTTCCTGCACAGGCACAACCTCCCCTGCTATGAATATCCTGCCCCAGCCTGATGCATTTGTTACAATCCATTAACCTACATTGACACGTCGTTATCACCCAAAGTCCATAGTTTACATTAGGGTTCACTCTTAACGTTATACCTTCTATGGGTTTGGATAACATTTTACATTGTCCAAACTCATAGCTATATTGTATAATGACAGGTATCCACAATGATAGTACCATACAGATAATATTTTTATTGCCCTAAAATTCCTCTATGCTCTACCTATTCATCTCTTCCTCCCTGTAACCCCTGACAACCACTGTTCTTTTTAGTATAGTTTACTTTTTGTAGACCATCATATAATTTGCATTATACAGCATGTAGTTTTTTCAGATGGGCTTATTTTACTTCATAAAATTCAATTAATATTCCTCAATGTCTTTTCATGGCTTGCTAGCTCATTTCTTTTTGGTGCTGAATAATGTTCCATTGTCTGGATGTACCACAGTGTATCCATTCATCTGCCGAAGGACATCTTAGTGGCTTCCACATTTTGGAAAATATAAATAAAGTTGCTATAAGCATCCGTGTGCAGGTTTTTGTATGGACATACATTTTCAGTTCATTCGGATAAATACCAAGGAGTGTGATTGCTAGATTGCATGGTAGGAATATGTTTAGTTTTGTAAGAAACTGCCAAACTGTTTTCTAAAATGGCTGTACCAGGAGCGGGTATAGCCCAGAGGCAAAGCATTCAACTGCAGATTGAAGTGGCTGTACCATTTTACATTCTTACCAGCAATAAATGAGAGCTCCTATTGCTTCATGTCCTTGCCAGCATTTGGTGGTATCAATGTTTTCAATTTTTGCTATTCTAATAGGTGTATAGTAGGTTGTTTTAATTTTTAATTTCCTACTGACATATGATATTGAACATTTTTCATGTGTTTCCTGGCCATCTGTAGATCTTCTTTGGAGAGGTACCTGTTAAGGTCTTTAGCACATTTTTAAAAATCCAGCTGTTTGTTTTCTTATTGTTGAGTTTTAGAGTTCTTTGTATATTTTGGGTAACAGTCCTTTATCAGTTGTATCATTTTAAAATAATTTCTCCCAGTCTATGTCTTTTTTTTTTTCGAGACAGAGTTTCACTCTGTTGCCTGGGCTGAAGTGCAGTGGCACGATCTTGGCTTACTACAACCTCTGCCTCCCAGGTTCAAGCGATTCTTGTGCCTCAGCCTCCCGAGTAGCTGGGATTATAGACATGTGCCACCACACCTGGCTAATTTTTGTATTTTTAATAGAGAAGGAGTTTCACCATGTTGTCCAGGCCAGTCTTGAACTCCTGATCTCAGGTGATCCACCCACCTTGGCCTCCCAAAGTGCTGGGACTACAGGCGTGAGCCACCGCGCCCGGCCCCCAGTCTATGCCTTGTTTCCTCATTCGCCTAATATAGTCTCTTGCAGAACAGGAGTTTTTAATTTTAATGAAGTCCACCTTATCAATTGGTTCTGTCATGGTTCATGCCTTTGGTGTTGTATCTAAAAAGTCATCACCATACCCAGAAGAAACCAATCTGGGTTTTCTTCTGTAGAGTTTTATAGTTTGGTATTTTACATTTACATATAGTTTGGTATTTACATTTGATTTTTGTGAAGGATGTAAGCTTATGTCTAGGTTAATTTTTTCTTTCTTTTTTTTTTTTTTTGCATGTGAATGTCCATTTATTCCAGCACCATTTGTTGAAAGGTTTATGTTTGCTTGCCTTTGCTCCTTTGTCAAAGATTGGTTCTCTATATATTTGTCTGGGTCTATTTCTGGGCTTTCTGTCTGTTCCGTTGATGTATTTGTCTGTTCTTTTTGCCAGTACCACACTGTCTTGATTATTGTAGCTTTATAGTAAGTTTTGAAGTCAGATAGTGTCAGTTTTCTGACATTTTCTTCTCCTTCAATATCAAGTTGGTTTTTCTAGATCTTTTTCCGTTCCTTATAAACTTTTATTTTTATTTTTATGTATTTTTTAAGAGAGAGGGTCTTGCTCTGTCACTCTGAGGCCCTGCTTGAGCTCCTGGAGGTAAAAGTCACAAAAGTATTTGTCCCCATGGCTTCTTGAACTCTTAGACTTGTCCACACTGAGGTGCCAGCGATTTGTCAGTTTAAATTTTCCTATCGCAGCACTGGTTCCTGGGGAGGTAGCTCTGTTTGTGGGTTTCTGCTTTAGTAAGCTAATATTCTCTCTATCTGCCTGTTTCTCTCTCCAATTTTGGGAGTAGTGGTTTGCCCTGTAACCTCAGTTCTCTGATGGATCTAAGAAGAGTTGTAGATTTGTCAATTCGTTCGGTTTTTACTTGTTGTCAGGACCGAGTGGCCACTTTTAAGCTCCTTACATACCAGACTGGAAACCAGAAATTCAACATTGACATTTTAAAACAAAATTGTGGGCTGGGCACAATGGCTCATGCCTGTCATCCCAGCACTTTGGGAGGCCGAGATGGGTGGATCACTTGAGGTCAAGAGTTCGAGACCAGACCAGCCTGGCCAACATGATGAAACCCCATCTCTACTAAAAATACAAAAATACTAGCCGGGCGTGGTGGCATGCACCTGTAGTTCCAGCTACTCGGGAGGCTGAGGCAGGAGAATTGCTTGAACCCAGGAAGCGGAGGTTGCCATGAGCTGAGATTGCACCACTGGACTCCAGCCTGGGTGACACAGCAAGACTCTGTCTCCAATAAATAAATAAATACATAAATAAAAAACAAAATTGTTACCCAAATACTTTAATGCATCTATTGGCATCTAAATACTGTAATGCTTTGAAACATCATCATAAATTTACAAAACATATAACAAGTTATTTTTTAACTTTTAAATATTTATACATTTCATTTTTTCTCCTCAAACTTATGTTTTTATTCTGCTTCTTTCCCATATTTTTTCCTAAAGGGATATGTTTTAATGTTTGCAAATCTTTTAGCGATCACTGTATCATACTTCTCTGAAACAAAAATATGTATATAAATTACAGCATAACTAACCAAAGCGCCACATTATATATACTTTGATAAATAATTAATAACCTAAACATAAATTTGGACAGCAATGTATCTCTTAATGAGATGAATAGTATGTACCTGCAGATGTACTTACGGATGAATATAACTTACTGCTAAAATTAACATCAATTTTTTTCCCAACTTTACTTTTTATAGTTATAAGTGCTGAAATATGTTGTCCATGCAAATGTGTAGATAGAATGGAAGGAGTTTGTTACAGTGATGCCACTCAATTCTTTGAACTTCTGAGTTATTTACCAAAAATAACAACATAATTTATTACTATTATTGCCATCAAAAGTCATTTTAATGGTCTATCGAGTGACAATTTGTTAAGATCCTCCTTCAAATTTGTTGCAAGCAATGGATTAAAAATGACCTGACCTGCAAAAGGATTTGTTGCCAAGCTATTAGAATCATTTGCTTTTTCTCTTTCTGGGAATTCTAACAAAAGGCTATATCAAGACTTATTAAATGACTCTTAATTATATCCCTTATTGTTTTACTTGAAAGCAACTTATTCAACTAGATATAGCCAGAAAGGGTTGGGGAAATGGTAATATTAGTAATTTAATTATGTCATTGCCAATCAAGTAATTTTTGATAAAATGTTTTTATCGTTTGCTTTTTTTAAAAAACAAAATCTCAGGGCTACAGTTTTAGATTACTAACTTTGCAGGAAACACCATCCAACCGAATTGGCAAAACCAGTCCTCATTGTCAAACCTACTGAAAACCTACAAACCAAGAAAATGTCTTTTCAATTCAAATGCATTAATGTATTTTCAGTTCAAATATGTTAATGTATTTTCAGTTCAAAAGTATTAATGTATTTCAAGAAGCTTTATAAAAAACACTGGGAAATAAATGATAGAATGGATTGTGTATAATAGAACCAGTCAAGATTAAAATAATGTAGATCTAATATAATAAGTTATAAACAAGACAAGACAGTAAATCGATTCACTTAATTTGTAGTAATGCAATGTAATTTATAGATAAAATTATGTGATATTTATAGGAAGAAGCATTTGATTTTTAAAAGGCATGTTATTCCTTCTCTAAATATTGGCACGTGTGTGTGTGTGTGTGTGTGTGTGTGTGTGTGTGTGTGTGTGTGTGT
>NC_045445.1:123626669-123660841 GCF_002776525.5 Piliocolobus tephrosceles
TGTGTGTGTGTGTGTGTGTGTGTGTGTGTGTGTGTGTGTGTGTGTGTATCAAATTGTAGTGTTTGCCTTTTGGAAATAATCAAATAAATATGAAAAACAGAAATAGTTATCTTTAGTAGATACCATGACTACACTTTTCCTATATATTTAAAGATAGAAAGGGGGCATATATTATTCAAAAGTAATTGGTCTGGAGGCAGATACTAATTTGATTTTTTTGTTATAAAGAGGTAGAAAATAAACATAGAGAATGAGATGAATTAGGATGACTTGTAAATAGAATAAATATCTTATGATGTAAGTTGATAACACAGGTTTTTAACTTCCTTTTTAAATAATGCATATGAAGTCTGTAAAAAATTATGTGAATGTTTTACCCATGTATCTATTCCAATGTATCTCAAAAAATTTGATAATTCTAGAAAATATTCTAGTCACATTTCTAAGAAGCAGCAGTACCAGCCTATATAGCTTTGGTTTATTGAAGTGATTTTAAAGTGAATAGCTGGGAAAAAAATGCTTACTCTTAACTACAAGAGAAAAGCCATTTTTAGGATTCAATACAAGTGTTAAGAATAGCTGAAAAAATGCTTACCCTTAACTACATGAAAAAGCCATTTTTTTTAGCATTCAATATTTCTTTCCAGTGCTCCTTTTGCTTTGAGTTCTTGGGCCTTATCCCTAAAGATCCATGTGTTCTTTGACAATAGTTGGGAGAAGAAGAGACAAAGTTGTTAGGCAAAAATTTGCATTATTCTCCACTGTACCATATTGAGTTTCTAACACTAGGCTTCACCTGTAACAGAAATGTGTGTAAGACAGGGAAAGACAGGAAGCTTTCATAGGTTCATGGTGCTTTGAATGGTCACTAACTGAGATTTCCATTTGGTTTGCCCTGAAGGCTAAATCGCCCTCCACCCCTTCCAATGCAACATATTAAGGTTTGGGTGGTGCCTTTCTTTTGTAAAGTGGAGTAAGCATGGCTTTGGACCCAGAGACTTTCTTGACCTAGTTAATATTAGGAAAGTGAACCATTGGAAGTTGAATCTGGACATTGATTCATTTAAAACTACCTGTTCATGGGTACCTTTTGAAAAGTCTTTGTGGCTGGGTGAGGTGGCTCACACCTGTAATCCAGCACTTTGGGAGGCCGAATGGGCGGATCATGAGGTCAGGAGTTCGAGACCAGCCTGACCAACGTGGTGAAACCCCGTCTCTACTAGAAATACAAAAATTAGCCAGGTGTGGTAGCACACGCCTGTAATCTCATCTACTTTGGAGGCTGAGGCAGGAGAATTGCTTGAACCTGGGAGGTGGAGGTTGCAGTGAGCCGAGATCGCACCACTGCACTCCAGCCTAGGCAACAGAGTGAGACTCCATCTCAAAAAAAGAAAAGAAAAGAAAAGAAAAGAGAAGGAAAGAAAAGAAAAGTCTTTGTGTGTCCATGAGGGTATATGTATCCTAGTTTAAGGAGACCTTTATCTTAGACTATCTTTCTGGAGTATGACAAACCAACCAACTTAATGGCAGACAATTCTATACTGAGGAAAGTTAGGGAGCTCTTCAAGAATAGATGTCCTGGCCGGGCGCGGTGGCTCAAGCCTGTAATCCCAGCACTTTGGGAGGCCGAGATGGGCGGATCACAAGGTCAGGAGATCGAGACCATCCTGGCTAACCCGGTGAAACCCCGTCTCTACTAAAAAATACAAAAAACTAGCCGGGCGAGGTGGCGGGCGCCTGTAGTCCCAGCTACTCGGGAGGCTGAGGCAGGAGAATGGCGTGAACCCGAAAGGCGGAGCTTGCAGTGAGCTGAGATCTGGCCACTGCACTCCAGTTTGGGCGACAGAGCGAGACTCCGTCTCAAAAAAAAAAAGAATAGATGTCCTGTGTTGTTGGTTGAAAGGCTGGTTCTTGATAACTGTATGTGTGGTCAACATGTAAAATGCTTACAGTGAGTTAAATGGATCTGTCATATTAACTAGGGTCCCCTTTACATATGCAGGTAGGTTTGCTATAGGAGTTCCCCTGGGTGGAGCAAAGACTTCACTCATGAAACCACTTTGGTCAGGGCAAGTATAGGGACAGGTATTTGGTAGAAATACTAGGTATTTGTCAGAAATCATTTATTAAAAGACCAGAAACTGTGATAACTGGAGGTACTATAGTCTATTTCTCAACCTTAGGCAGTAAAAGACACCACAATTGTCATGGTTTTGCACTATGATTATAACACCTGCACTTTTTTTTTTTTTTTTTGAGATGGAGTCTCACTCTGTTGCCCAGGCTGGAGTGCAGTAGCATGATCTTGGTTCACTGCAACCTCCACCTCCTGGGTTCAAGCAATCCTCCCACCTCAGCCACCCCAGTAACTGGGATTACAAGCATGCACCACCACACCTGGTTAATTTTTCTATTTTTAGTAGAGACAGGGTTTCACTATGTTGGCCAGGATGGTCTCGAACTACTTACCTCAAGTGATCTGCCCACCTCGGCCTCCCAAAGTGCTGGGATTACAGGCATGAGCCACCGCACCCAGCCCAATACCTGCACTTCTAATTTTTTAAGCATGTAGCCAGTAACAATTTGAAAATTCTTCTGTGCAAGCTTATCTTGTTGGCATTATTTTAGTGAATTGAGACTCTCCACTTGTAAAGCTCTTTTTTCCTCCACTTTAATTTGCAAGTTTGTGTCATTTAAAAACAGGCCAAAGAATTAAAATTAAAATTAAAATTTATACTAGAGTGTTTTTTTCTCTAAAAAAATTTTTAAAGAGTCACCAAATAGCCACCTCTGCTTCGCAGGAGGGCAATAAAAATAACAACAGTAAACATACTACTACTACTATAGAAGACATAAAGATTACTCCACAAACTTGGATTTATTTTATTATATTTTAATTGAAACTAAATAATATTCTTTAAGAGTCCATTTTGCCTGACCGGTAGGAAATTCAGTCTCGGTCTTTTTTTTTTTTTTTTTTTTTTTTTTGAGACAGAGTCTCACTCTCTTGCCCAGACTGAAGTGCAGTGGTGTGATCTCGGTTCACTGCAACCTCTGCCTCCCAGGCTCAAGCAATTCTCCTGCCTCAGCCTCCTGAGTAGCTGGAATTACAGGCACGCACCACTACCACCCGGCTAATTTTTGTGTTTTTAGTAGAGATGGGGTTTCACCATGTTGGCCTGGCTGGTCTCGAATTCCTGACCTCAAATGATCCACCCACCTCGGTCTCCCAAAGTGCTGGGATTACGGGCATGAGCCACTGTGCCTGGCCTAGTCTCAGACTTTGCTGGGCTCTCTTCACCTCCCCAGAGTCAAACAAGTGTCCATAATGTTTACAGAAACAGGAGAGGGGCCTCCAGTCTTCAACCCAGGGCCATTTTTGCACTGCCTTCACTGTCTGAGCCCACATAATTACTAGAAGGGAGCAGATTTATTGCACCTATCACGGGTCAGGTACCTGCAGTCTGTTCCCAGGCGGAACTCCCATGCCTAGGGCCTCACATTCTCTTATCTCCTGAGGTCCTGCCACTGGCATCTGCTGCTTGTGGGATCCATAGACATTTGGCCCTTTCCCTGCAATTTGGAGAGTTCTTGTCTCTCATTATCTTCTTCTTTCCAGAATACCCCCCAAGTTGCTCTGGCTTCAGGAAAACAGCAGCCAGGAAGTCAGGCTGTCTACCAGCAACTTGAGTTCACAGCACCTACAAAGGAGTCTGTACCACGGGTCCCTCATACCTTCTTGGAGTAGGGGGCAGGGAAAAGACAGAACACAAAATCTGAAGTAATAGATCCATGAATGATCCTATTTTCCTACTACTATTAATAAATGGCTAACATTATTCAGCATTACTCTCTGCTCATAAAGAGATCAAATTTAATTCTCAGAACTTCACCATGTTTTAAAGACCAGACAACCGAGGCTCAGAGAGTTTGAGTAACTTTCCCGGTAATAGCAGAGCTGGGATTAGAACCTGAGTCTGTTGGGCTCCCAAGTTCAACCCCTATGTTGTATTTTCTCTCCTGTGGGAGCACAGTGAGGTGCCAGCATAGGTTAGCTGCAGCATGAGTTCCCAGATAGCTCAATGAATTCATCCATGGAATACCGCTGCCCAGAGCTCTCCATCTGGTTGTCAGAGTGCATTTGCCAAGACTCAAGAACAACAGTGCTGCTTTGGGCGTAATTAATGTTTAGACAATAACTGGTCAGCATGTTCAGCTGCTTCTTGAGGTCACTCCTGGGATAGGAAAATAGGACCCCGTATTGGCATAAACAGGATGTTTGTTTTCTTTGTGCTCTATCAGTAGGCCATTATCTCGGTCATGTAGAAGTTATACCAAATCGCTCAGGTGCAGATTCAGAAAGGGGGAGGATGTGGCGCGGCCTAGTTTTGTGCTGTTTAAAATAGAAAATGGAGTCTGAAATCCATTTCTGCTCAGTATGATTCTTGGGGTAGTATTTTAATAAAGTGCTAAAAGAACATTCAAAAAGTCTTAGATCAGTTTTAAAATCATATTGCATGGCCCATAAAGAATTCCTGTTTATGGGGTCAAAAGCTAATATAGTCAGTAAATCAATACATAGTTATTATGGCCCTACTACCTGCCACCTCCTGCCCACCTTTCCCCCCACCCCCACCTCTGGGCATGATGGGTGATTCGAAGACAGATAGAGCTCTTGACTTAAGTTATTTATAATATGCTTCAGGGTTTTCAAATGTTGTATTCATCAGAATCATCTCTGAAGCTTGTCAAAGACAGAGCTATCTGGGCCCCACTACAGACCCACTGAATCAAAATCTCAGGGAGTGGGCTGGGTTTCTTTATATGTATTTAACAAGTTCCTTGGGTGATTCTGATACTCAGCAGTTTTCAAGCCAGACTTATGGTTGATGTTGTTTTGGTAATATAAACTGCTACAATAGAAAACATCTCAGGAAGTATGTATAGGAGATATAGAGGCATATGTGTGTGTGTATATATATATATCTAGAAACTCATTAGTCTCTCATTTGCATGTATATTGTTGAAATGTTCCTGTAGGCCAGACACGGTGGCTCACGCCTGTAATCCCAGCATTTTGGGAGGCTGAGGCAGGTGGATCACTTGAAGTCAGGACTTCGAGACCAGCCTGGCCAACATGGCGAAACCCTGTCTCTACTAAAAACACAAAAATTAGCCAGGTGTGGTGGCAGGCACCTGTAATCCCAGCTACTCGGGAGGCTGAGGCAGGAGAATTGCTTGAACCCAGAAGGTAAAGGTTGCAGTGAGCTGAGATCGCACCATTGCACTCCAGCCTGGGCAACAGAGGGAGACTCTGTGTCAAAAAAAAAAAAAAAAAAAAGAGAAAGAAAAAGAAAAAAAAAAAAAAAAAAAAAAAAAAAAAAAAAAAGGAAAGAAAGAAAGAAGGAAAGAGAGAGAGAGAGAGAAAGAAACCTGTAGATAAATATACATCTATTATTGTAAATAATAATAAGTATTTGTTGATTTGTTGAGTATCTATATGTATCAGGCTTTGTTAATTCATTCAAGAAATATCGTTAAAAGCCTACTAGGGGCCAGGTATGGTACATCAGAAAATGAAACAAAAGTCCCTGCCCTTGGGGAATTTATAGGGGAACACCAACAATAAAACTAAATAAGACAGCTACATGAGACAAATGTCATGGGGAGAAGTAACGCAGGAGAGGATCACAATTCAGAAGAGGGTAGGGCTACTTGGGAGACTGAGGCAGGAGAATCGCTTGAACCCGGGAGGCGGAGGTTGCAGTGAGCCGAGATCGTGCCGTTGCACTCCAGCCTGGGCAGCAAGAGCAAAGCTCTGTCAAAAAAAAAAAAAAGAAGAAGATAGGGGGAAAGACTTGAGGGAGAGGAGGAGGTGAGCTCTATGAGTTCTGTGAATATTCTCTAGGAGAATTGTTCCAGTTTTGGGGAATAGTGCAAGGCCCTGACCTGAGGAGAAGTATTCAAGAAACTGCAAGGCCAGGGAGCTGGGAGACACTAGGAGGTTGGTCAGGGAGGCAAGGAGTGGGCAGAGGCATGGGTCTTGTGGGCCACTGGAGGACTTTGGTTTTACCCTGAGTGAGATGGGAAGGGTTCTGAGTTTGGGAATGACACAGACTGACAAGCTTCAACAGGCTCATTCTGGCCAATGAGAATAAGTTGTTGGGAGTGGGCAAGGCCAGAATCAGGAGATCAGTTAAGAGACTACTGCAGTCATCCCTGGGAGAGATGATGAAGGGGCGGGGATGGGAGCAGTGGAGGTGCTGAGAAAAACATGGCTTCCGGGTGTGCTTTGAAGGCAGAGCCTGCAGTTTTCCTGATGGCTTGGGTGTGGATTATGTGAAGGGACTACAACACAAGGCTTTCCAAGAATGCTGAGTGTGGCCTTTGGCTATGCTTACTCTGTGGCCAGATTTGATTCTGGGTGTGGGCCATCATTCTGTTCCAAGAAAATGATCATATTTTTGTTTTTAAAACACATCTTGTGAGATTAGGCAGTATCTGTCTTCCTGTGTCTGGCTTACTTCACTTAATGAAATATCCTCCAGATTCTTCCATGTTGCCATAAATGACAGGATTTCATTCTTTTTCATAGCTAAATAGTATTCCATTGTGTTTATATACCAATACCACTTATATATGGAATCTAAAGAAGTTGATCTCATGGAAATAGAGAGTAGAGCAGTGGTTACCAGAGGCCGGGGAAGGTAGGTGACAGGGGACAGGGAGAAGTTCATCAACGAGTACCAAGTTACAGTTAGGAGGAATAAGTTCCGGTGTTCTATTGCACATTAGGGTGACTATGGTTAACAATATTGTATATTTCAAAACACCTATAAGACAGAATTTCGAATGTTCTTACCACAAAGAAATGATAAAGGTATGAGGTGATGGATATGCTAAATATCCTGATTAGATTATTATACAATGTATACATGCATGGAAACATCACAGTCTACCCCATAAATATGTTAATTATTATGCATCAATTAAATTTTTTTAATTAAACACATATTATGCACTTAATGTTAGTGAATTTATTGCCTGGGGACAGTGCCTCACGCCTGTAATCCCAGCACTTTGGGAGGCTGAGGCCGGTGGATCACTTGCAGTCAGGAGTTCGAGACCAGCCTGGCCAACATGGTGAAACCCCATCTCTACTAAAATACAAAAATTAGCTGGGTGTTGCAGCACACACTTGCAATCCCAGCTGCTCAGGGGGCTGAAGCAGGAGAATCACTTGAACCTGGGAGGTGGAGGTTGCAGTGAGCCAAGATCACGCCACTGCACTCCAGCCTGGGTGACAGAACAAGACTTTGTCTCAAAAAAAAAAAAAAAAAAAAAAAAATTAGTGAATTTATTGTAAGTACATAATACTTTAAAGAAAAAAAAATTCATTACAAAGATCAGTCAAGGTAGTTCTGACTGGCCACTGCAAGGCTCTCACTGGGATCTTGGTAAACAGGGACTGTACCCACAATGGTATTTCTTCCTGACACATAGGAGATCTTAGGAAAGCTGCCTTGGCCAGCCAAAAGATGGGATAGTGAATAGTATTTATTGTTCAGTTTGTTTAAAAGCACTTTTTTTGTAAGTTCTCAAAAAATGTTTTCTAAGGCTGATAGTGGAAGATATCCCCATTTGAGGGTTCAGGAACCTGAGATCTAGAAAGGATAAGAGATGTGGAAACGATGAACTCTACTAGATCAAACCTTTGATTTTATGACTTTCTCCTCTTGATTGAATGGCCTGATGTGTAGTGACTGGCCCTCAATCCAGAAACAGAAGTACATGTATTTGTGTGTGTGTGTGTGTGTGTGTGTGTCTGTCTCACACTTGGGTTACAAAGTACAATGATCTAGTAAAATAATTGGAACTGATTGTTCAAACCATTCAAACCTCCTATAAATCAGGCCTCTTGGTTCCTCTTCTTCTCTCCCTTCTGTGTCTGTTCATTTGGTCATTTTATTTCTGAATGGTAATTTTCACTGAGGAGTGGGATAGGAAAATAAAAAGATATGAAAGTCACATTAGGTAGTGTAGAGAATAATTTTAATAGAAGCCTCCATGGAGAATGCAGATGTAATTAGCACTAAAATGAAATTCTGAATTGTCAGTGGATTTCAGCTTACTTTGCTCTCCAAATCCTTTGTTCCCTTAAAAAACTGAGTTCAATTATGACAAGCACCTAGCAAAGCTGTGCTTCTTTTGTCCTGCTGAAGAAGCCTTGTCTGAACTAGGGTGGCTGTGAGCAGGTCCTGGGCTGAGTAATGGCATTTAATGCATTTGCCTGTTTCAGTTTGCAGTGATGATCTCACCCACAAATTCAAAGGTTTCACCGTGATGAATGAAGCCGAGAGATACGAAGCTCTCAGACACTGTCGCTACGTAGACGAAGTAATCAGAGATGCTCCCTGGACCCTCACGCCAGAGTTTCTGGAAAAACACAAGGTACTTGCCATTCTCCCACATTCTCCAAGTAGCAAGATTAGGGAGTCTGGTTCTGCAGCTAAGACTACAGAAAGCCCAAAGTCTCTCTCAATTTCTAAAAGAGGTAATTTCAGGAACTGTCATGTGGAACTGCTTGATGTGGCACCTTTCTTTTCCGCCCAAGCCTGAGGGCTGGTATCCTCTCACTTCTTTGATTATGGGCCCTGGAGCTAAACCACCCAGGTCCAAATCCTGCCTCTATCTCTTCCTAGTTGTGAGACCTTAAACAAGATATCTAACCACACTGTACTCGCTTACCTCAACTGTAAAATGGGATGATGTTAGTATCTTCCTTGTGGGCATGTTTTGGGAGACAGTCTTAGTTAAGCAGTTAGAACACTGGCTGGCCCATAGCAAGAGCTCCAAAAATGTCATTGTCACCGCCATCACCACCATCATTATTGATGCTTATTGATTCATAGGCATTCTTTTTCATGGAACAAATGAACACACATCTTATCCAGAAAGTCACAGGTCAGCCTTTAAAGAAAGAACTTTATATCTATGATTTTGTGACCCTGAGAATCCTACTGACATAAGATTTTTTTAGTTGGAAACATGAGAGATTCTTTTGATCTGCATCAAATTATGTGCTTTGTATCTCCCTACCAGTCCCACATTAGGAGCTATTCTTTCCTTTTATAAGCAGTACAAAAAAAAAAAAAAATAATAAGATTAAGCTGTTCTAAGAATTTTCTTTTCTATTTTTAAAGCCACGATGCAGAAGAGAATAGAGGACACTGATAAATGTGCATGAGTAATAGCTGAAGAGACAATTTCCCAGTGAGAATAAAAAGAAAAAGGAAAAACTACAATATGATTTACTTCCAGTAATCACTACCACATTTTTACTAAGCATCTATTGTATATTCAACATGTGCTAGGCATTATGGGGCATACTTATAATGATAATGATGGCTGTAATTTATTGAGTGTTTACCATGTGCCCGGCACTGTGCTAAGGGCTTTGTCATTATATGAATTGAATTCAATCTCACAGCTACTCTGAGAAGTTGTTATTATACATTGGAGAGGAAAAGGAATTAAGTTTGAGTGCTAAGAATAGAATTAATAATAATAATAAACATTTATTGAGGATATACTCCGTACTAATTATTTTTCAGCATTTTTACATAATTATATCATTTAATCCAGTGATTCTCAACTGGGGCGAGTTTGCCCTGAGGAACATTTGGCAATGTCTTGAGACATTTGGGGTTGTCACAGCTAGAGGGGTGCTACCGGCATCTAGTGGGTAAAAGTCAGGGATGCTGCTAAGCATGTGCCAATGCACAGGACAACTCCTGACACCAAAGAATTCTCCAGTCCTGAATGTCACTAGTACTGAGCTCGAGAAATCCTGATTGAATCCTTTCCCCCAACTTATGAGTTATATAGCTAGCGAGTAGTGGGGCAGGAAATCATACTATGCTAAACTACCTCTCAAGTATTTAACTACTACTACTCTAAATTACCTCTCAAGGTAGAGTGAAACCCCATTATAAAGGACTTGTTATAAAGGGTTTTAAAATCTAGGCAAGGAGTGTTTACTTGATGTTGCAGGAAACAGGAATAAAGATGAGCAGGCATAAGGATGACCAGAAAATAAATAAATAAATAAACAAATAAATAAATAAATAAATAAATAAAAACAAACAACCCCTGTTTAAGGAGGATACCCCATGTGACAGCACGATGGCTTGGAGAGGAGGACGCCTGCAGTGAGGAAGGCCAGATACAAGTTGGTGTCAGTAATCTGGGTGACCAGGTCCTAGATTTGGTGTAGTCTCCATGGAGAGAAGATGATGGGTACACACCTACATATGCATGTGTGCGCACACACACACACACACACACACACACACACACCCCAGCGGAACCTAGGGTGAGTGAAATAAGTAGAGAAAAGAGGCTTATTCCAAGGTTTGGGTCTCCCCAAGACCCAAAATGAATAAAATAAAAGTGCCATTGGAAGGGGTCACTCATTTTCAGAAAGGTGAAGTAAATTCAGGACAGGATGATTTAAAGTGACAGCAAGAGGTGGTAAAAGAGAGGGCTGCAGTGGGAATTAAGAGCACCTGGCCTGGTGCCCTGGCAGCCCACTAAACCTGGCCTGGTACCCCGGCAGCCCACTCCAGTCTTTAAGTCTCGGATAAATCTAACAAATTTTCTAGTTTCAGCACCTTTTGTCCCAACTGAAGTAGTAACATGTGGCCTGCCCACCTCACAAAGTGGTTATGAGGATCGAATGAGGAAAGAGACAAATTTCTTTTCACGGTATAAAATGTGACCTAAGTGTGAGTGCCCATTGCCATCAGTGGGACAGGAAATGAAGATTTGGGGTCCTCATCATAGGAGGGATGTATAAATTCAAAGAATGAATGGGTTCTCAAAGGATAAACTTTAGATGCAGAAGGACAGAAGGCCAAGAAAGCCTACTCTCTGGGGTAGGACAAGAAACAGGGACCAGCAAAGGAGAGAAACCAAAACATTTATTCTTCTAGTTCCCATTATCTCATAGAAATGAAAATAGTTGGAAATACATTTCAGCCAAGGATTCAGGTCTCCACTATAAATGTAACATACAACTGCCTTATTTTGAAAAGGCATTCTGAAGTCACCATTCCGCCCTTCAAATCTGCAGACATGCACATCCATCCCAGTGGTGACATCACTCTTCTCTCTCTTCAACAGATTGATTTTGTGGCTCATGATGACATTCCGTATTCCTCTGCTGGCTCTGATGATGTTTACAAGCACATAAAGGAAGCAGGTGAGGCATTCCCCTCTGCTCACCTGTCAAACACATCACAATAATCAGGTGTAATAAGAGACATCTGCCCTGGGACATCTGCAGTGTATACAAACAGGGAGTTACAACTTTAGATGTCCCCCAAACAGCTTCTACAAGCCACTGTTAACATGTGCTAAGGCTCAGTTATGGCACAGATACCATTTAGGTATTTATATAGGAATGAACCTGAGCACCAAAGTGCTCAACTTTAGGTCTGAGGCTTAATTTCCGGGCTCATCAGACGAAAAGTGCAGGACCCCATTACTTAAAGGGCAGCCATTTTCCCCATTCATAATTAAGTCTTCACAATGAAATTACAGGATACTCCCAAGAAATTTCCTTCCAGAAGAAGATAGATAACTGGCTAGTTAATAATCTGGACTCCTTGTGTCCAAAGTTAGTCCTGCCATATTTCTAGTGTCATCCTGTCACATGTTAGTAATATTATCAGGTACCACATGTAGAGGCAAAGAAAATGGGTAAATGTTTTAATGGCTTGGCTTATGTTCTGCTATTTTACTATCTACCATGCATCTCATCTATAGGCACTGTAGGTACACCCATGCATACCTTCCTACATACATTAAACCATTATCTGGCAGGTGCAGATACCATAGTGAGTTACCATATGCATAGGGATTTCAAGAAGTCTAATGCTCCCTGCATTATACTAGAGCCATTGTTGACATGTGCCATCAGAGCCATCTTCCCCACTCCTGGGGACCAATGAGACTCCACTCAGCTTGCTCCCACCATTTCCCACTCAGCCCGCTGCCACTACAGCCTTTTCCTGGTACTCATGGACCTTCAGATTCTTGAGGTAGGGTGGGCTCCTAAGGGTCACTGACCCAGGCTCCTATCTCCTTCTTGGCATCGTTGCCAGCTCCTAGCAGAACTGATGCTTTTACATTTCCCATGACAGACAGCTCCCTGCCTTCTGAGGCAGCCTGTTCCATCTTTGGATGGTTTTGGCTGTCATTGTTTAATATATGAATCCCCTGAGTGCATCTATAAGCCAGGAATTGTATGAGAGAAAATGAATAAGACATAGACCTCACCCTTGAGAGCGAGCAGAGAAAGACATAAATAATTACCCAAAATATAACCAGCCTGTGGCAGAGTATGTACAGCAGGCCAGGGCAGCGTGTTCGAAGGTGGAACTGTATGAAGCACAGCGTATCTGGAGAAAATAAACATGTTAATGTAGTGTAGGGTGTGTGGAGGTGGGAGGCAGAGATGGAGACTGGCAGGACAAGCTGGTTGAGGCTTGCTTCCATATGATGTTACATGGAACCAAATACTGTTCTGAGGCAGGGGAATCTGTGATCAGGTCTTTTGTGTGGGAAGGAGCAACTAGGGGGCTATAAGTGGTTTCCGCAACTAAACTTAACTAGGAAACCCCATTTCCACAGCTGACAGGAAAAGAAAACACTTGACATGTGAAATCATTGAGACTCTTCTAAGTTTGTACTTAGACTGTGTAGAGTAAACTTTTTGCCTTTTTCTCCTGAGGTGATCTAAGTTTCTGGAACACTCTGGCCTGGCATGGGTTGGCGATCTTTAGTTGTGAGGTCTCAAGACCTGCTCAGCCATCAGCCCCACCTACCAGACCCCTGTGGCAGCCTCTGAGACTCTGTCACCTCCCCGCTTTGGCCTGTCCTGGCCACAGCCTCTGTTGCAGGATTCCCTTCCCTGGGCTATAGGTGTGCTGCCCAGCAGTCATGCTGATCTTAAATCTTGGACTTCCTTCCATGTTCCTCTAGAGAGTCCCCAGGAAACTTAAAAAATGTCCTCCATAATCTACTAGAGGGCAAGGGAAACCAGGCAATGTGAGTAAGCCATGTCACGCCCTGTCTGACTTGTCCGCCATGTTGGCCTCTGTAAAAGTATTTCCTTCCAAAATTCCTGACCATAAGCAAGGTACCAGTGGCCCTGCACTGAGCCTTCTAAAGGGGTCTCTTCCCTGTCCCTGCCCCTGGGATTTGAACCTGAGTCAGAGCAAGGGACAGACCGCACTCCTGTTCCCTCACTTCTGCTGTCTGCCTCCCTATCCCTCTCTGCACCCCTCCCCTCAACTCCCAGAGGTCCTTTTCTTCTTCCTGGAGAGCAGAAAACTGCCCCTTAATTAATTTCATGCCTTCCCAGGGTTAACATACACTCCAGGGCTTATAGTCAAACATTCTGTACCCTGAGTCTACTCAGCCTCTGATTCTTAATAGTTCAAAAGACACTTCTGGGATTTAGAACACCCTTTTTATACTCCTCAAAGCCTGGCTCTTCCTAGTGAAATTCTTGCCTTTCTTAACTCTTCTTTTTAAATGAGCCTTAAAAAGAGACTGTTTTAGAAGTTGAAGGCTGAACACGGTCTCCTGTACTCTCAGCTTCATCTGCCTCCCCCTGAAGTCATCGAGGTCTCAGTGTCCATGAGAACAGGGCCTCAGGACAGACATGATCCCTAGAAATGAAAACAACATTGGATACTAGTTTGAAAAATGATTGTTACATAGAATGTATGTATTCTCCCTGATGGCATTTTTGTTGGTTCACACTCCTTGGGGGCCAGCCTGGGAAGCTCCATGCCATCCCCTGCAGGGCTGGTGGTGGGGACTGTACCATCCTCTTAGGAAGGACTTCTTCAGAAGTCAAGAACATTGGATAATGGGAGGTCTGACATTCTCAAGTCTCAATCTTGTTTGTGAGGAGTTCCAAGGAAGGAAACCTCATACACTTCGGACTTGGAAGTCTGCTCTGGAACTGGAGAAGAAACTGGCAGATGCCTCAGTTACATCAAGATGGGTTATAGCATGGCGTGATTAATATTTATTTATTTACTTACTTTACTTACTTAATTTATGAGACAAAGTCTCACTCTGTCACCCAGGCTGGAGTACAGTGGTGTGATCATAGCTTACTGCAACCTCAACCTCCTGGACTCAGACGATCCTCCCACCTCAGCCTCTCAAGTAGCTGGGACTACAGTCACACACCACCATGCCCAGATAATTTTAAAATTTTTTGTAGAGTCTCCCTATGTTGCCCAGACTAGTCTCAAACTCCTGGGCTCAAGTGATCCTCCCACCTCGGCCTGCCAAAGTGCTGGGATTATAAGTATGAGCCACCATGCCTGGCCTGATTAATACGCTTTAAAGTTGTTGTAAGATCTGAGCTGTGAGCCAGCTGCTCCTTTCCTAAAATTGCCATAAGGATTTGTTATAGACCAGTGCTTATGAAACTTAGATATGCCTCAGATCATCTGTGGAATCTTACGAAAATTCAGATTCAGATTCAGTAGGTTTGGTGGGGCCAGAGATTCCCATTTCTAGTGAGCTCTCAGGTTGTTAGATGCTGTAGGTCCATAGGCCTCGCTTAGAGTAGCAAAGATCTGGAGCAGGCATTCTCATCCAGCTGAGTTATCCCCAGTGTTTCTTGAATCAGTGTTTCCTGGGGGCAGTAGTTCCTTGGCAACCTTATAGTGTATAGGAATAAGCATTTGGTGGCGGTTTTCTTTCTGTGTGAGTGGCCGTCAGTGAGCTAAGAATATGTTGCTTTCCTGATTTGGGGAATAAAATATCAAGTTCCAGTTGTTTAGGTGTAGGAACAGGTCCAACATTTTTCTAACTCTAGCAATCCAGCATCCTTATTGTTGCATAAGAAAGTGACTCCCAAAGTTAGTGACTTAAAAGAACCTCTTGATGTCACTCATGATTTTGTGGGGCAGGATTTTAGCAGAGGCTTAACTGGGTAGTTCTTGCTCGGGGTCTCTCAAACAGTTGTCAGATGTTGGTGGGGGCTGTGGTCATCCGAAGGCTGACCTTGGATGCTGGCTATGATCACAGAGCTCAGTTGCAGTTGTCACTGGGGCATACAGGTGGCCTCTTCATGTTGCTTGGGCTTCTCACAGCATGGCAGCTGAGAGGCAATATCTAGAGAGAAAGCAATCTTGACAGAAGCCACAAGGCTTCTTCTGACTTAGTCTTGGAAGTCACACAGAGTCACTCTTGCCACATTCATTTGGTATAAGCAAGTCACTGAGGCCAGCCCAGATTCCAGGGGAAGGGAATTGGGCCATCTTTAATCCACCACAATGCCCTTCCCAAATTGAATAGTCAGGTAGTATTTTACTTGCCCTAGTAGCACAGGCTAAGACTCAGTGTGACTTTTCCTATGTGCAAGGACCCTTCCTTGTGCTCCATCAAATCTGCTCTGCTGATTCCTTAGCAGGAGGGAGAATCACAGTAATGATCTATTTGGAACCCAGGTAGAGAAGGCCAGAATTCATCATGGGAGAAAGATGCTCAGAAAGGGCCTCAGCATCCATATTTGGCTTTCATACTCAAATCATGGCTTATTTTGAAAGTCAAAAGTCTCTTTAAATGAAGCCAGAGATACCAAGGACATGACTTAAGCTTCACAACACTCTGCTCTGCTTGTCAGAACTATGTGTCAAAATCCTCTAGCAAAGCTGGATGAAAAGATGGAGCTTAAATTAAATAGACTGTAAGGTCCACATTACTCATCACCATTCTAATATTGCCTACTACTGTTGAAAGTTTCCTTCATTAACATGTGCTTTGCTGCTTCTTAAAATAGCTCCATAACCAAATGCTGCAATTCTGAAAAGCATGATAAAAAAGGTTCTCTGATCGTGCTCATTACTGAATATTTTTAGCAGAGCAATAATTAGGATTTGAAGGAAGCCGGGTATCTCATTATGTCAACAGAGGGCTTGGCTTCTTTCAGAGACCTACCTCCCAACCAGCCAAAGCAAATCTCTCCCTAAGCCAAATCTACTTTCAGTTACTCAAACACAGAGACTTCACCTTCTGGCTTCAAAGAAAGGGTAGGCTCATGGCATCAATGTCTTACATGACTTGCTAAAATCCATTAGTCACTAGAGAATTGTCTTATTATTTCAGCAGGAGGGCTGTGGGTAAAATATCTGCCTGCTGAAAGATGGGATGGATTTCTCACCAGAATGTTCCCCACTGTTCCCACAAAGGTGGGTATGTTGTCTCAGGGTTCCCCCACCCACCAGAGCCTCCTGCACAGCTGGGTCAATTTGGATGCTATTTATGTTCGTGTGTGTAGATGTTTACATCTTCTGCCTTCCATTTGGTTTTCCGTGTTAGATTCTTCCCTCCTAGAAGGTGATAAAGGAAGTGTTTGGCCTAGTGGCAAACCCCAACTGTCCTCTGACCATGGAACATAAGAAACTGGATGTTTTGTCTCTAACATCAGCAGAGCCACTCTGCTAGTGATACTATAAACATGCAAATGACATCAAAAGAAAGCTCCAAAGAGACACCGTCACTGGGGCTGCAAGATGGAAACATTCAGAGAGAACTGGATTTGGAAGGGCACTTAGAGATCGATATTCATCTGGTCATTCATTCAACAAATATTCCTATGGTGCCTGTTTGTCACCCAGTGATAAGAATGTAGAAGAGGATGAGAAAGGCGTGATCCCTTCCCTAGTGTACTTTATAGTCAACAAGACAGTTGTTGAACAAGTTATTTTATAAAGATCTTGCTGTATTTGGAGGGAAGGGGAGTGGTCCATGGGAAGGAACAACACACCAGAAGACCTAGTCTGAAGGTTGAGATATTTGCTTGAGGAAGTGACACTAAAGCTGAAGCCCAATGGATGCCCAAGAGTTAACCAGGTAGAGATTGTGTCTGTGGCAGAGTGAGGGGAGGGGAGCCAACCCTTTCAGGACACTGAAGAAATCCAGCATGGCTGGGCTGAGACAGGGTCAGCCTACTGCCCAACTCCACAGAATACAACAGCAGTGCCCCCGCGGCAGTTGTATAGCACCAGGGCCTTGGTTTAGGGAGTGAAGGGGAGAGGGTCTGAGATAAAATTGGAGAGAAGCACAGGGAATAGACCATGCAAGCTGCTGCACAGCCAAGTTAAGGATTTGACTCTGAATCCAGAGAACAGCACAAAGCCAGTGGAGGGTTTCGAGCAGACCTCTGACTTGCATTTAGTAAGAACTCTCTGTAGAACTTGCTCTATGGGTTGAGGCAGACAAAAATGGCATCGCTGGAGACTGGTTTTGAGGTTCTTGCTGTGATCTTTGGCCAAGATGGTGTTGAATTGGTTTAGGATGGAGGAAAGTGGGCGAATTAGGGAAACATTTAAGAAGTAGATTGGGAACTCGGTTGGATGTGGGGAGTGAGAGAGAAAGAAATGGCACAGATGAGTCCCAGGTCATCATGTCCAATCACCTTTTTCTCAGCTGAGGAGGCTACAGTTAGGTAACTTGCCTTCAGAGGGTTTGAGTGACTTGCCCACGTCTACAAACCAAGAACCCAGTGCCGTTGTCCCCAGGCTTTGTCCATCATACTGTCCCATGCCTGATGCCTCTGACTGAGTGGCTGTAATGATATGGGATAGAAAGATCTCAGTTGCCAACAACATGTCATTTCAGTTCACAACAGAAGTGTGAGCATAAACCTGATTCTTGTCTCTGTTAATATTTGTGACCTCTTTATAGCCCTATGTTTGTTGATATATCCACATTTATCTTTGAAGACTTTAAGGAAGTTCTATTAGAACTTGGCATCCTCTGTGCTTGTTTATTTTTACTCAGCCCCACATATTCTAGATGAAAGGGCCTTTGAGTGGTGAAACTACCATGTACAGTAGACTGTTCTTAGGAAGATAAATCATCTAACCATCCCTACAGGCATGCCTTCAGATCAGAGATGACACAAATAGTACACTTTTTCTTCTTTTCCTTCAGTATAACATGAGCAGACTTCCTTGGGGATGAAGCAGAGTTGCTGTGATCTAATTCATTGACTCAGTTGTTAGTCTTCATTTACTTTCTCACTCAATTTGCATTTATTGAACGCCTTCCATGTGCTAAACACAGGGGCTGAGCTGGGTGCTGGGGGTGCAAAGACAATTAAGGCACTATCAGTGCTTTCAAAATGTGCATTTTCTACGTGGAGACAATTATTTACATTTTTTTTTGAGATGGGGTCAGTCTAGAGTGCAGTGGCGCAGTCACTGCTCACAGCAGCCTTGACCTTGGACTCAAGTGATCCTCTCACTTCAGTCTCCCAAGTAGCTGGGACCACAGGCGTGCACCACCACACCCAGCTAACTTTTGTATTTTTTGTAAAGACAGGGTTTTGCCATGTTGCCCAGGCTGGTCTTGAACTCCTGGACTCAAATGGTCTGCCTGCCTTGGCCTTCCAAAGTACTGGGATTATAGGCATGAGCCACCATGCCTGGCCCAATATTTTTGTTAATGAAAGATAAGTTAGGTTCTGAATGGTGTGGATTCTGCCTGGTGATGTCAGAAAAGACTTCCCAGAGGCATAACCTTGAAGCTGGACTTTGCAGGATGAGGAAGAGCTTTGCAGTTAATATGAGCAGGGAAGGGGTGTCCAGGGCAGAAATGAAAGGCTTAGCATGGCTGAACAGCAGGGGCCAGACAAGTGGATGGTACATCCTGGAAACAGGTCTGGGATGATGAACATGTAGCATTTAAGGTAGGGAGGAATTCCACGGAACTGAGACTGGAAGAGTCACTTGGGGCCAGAGATAAAGTCTTCATTGGCATACCCAGGAGCTCCAACTTTGTCCTGTAAAGGGGAACCATTAAAGGAGATGGGTCAACTGAGGTGATCTTAATTTTTCCTCTATCCGCTCTTTTATGCTTAAACAGGGATGTTCGTTCCAACACAGAGAACAGAAGGCATCTCAACATCGGACATCATTACCAGAATTGTTCGTGACTATGATGTTTATGCCCGACGTAACCTCCAGAGAGGGTATACAGCCAAGGAACTGAATGTCAGCTTTATAAATGTAAGCATGCCACCTCAAACCGTCTGAAGACCACCATGCCACACCACCACCACCACTGCTGCTGTTTATTGAGCACTTACTAAGTGCTTTGCAGTGTTCTGTGTTCTCTTTCTCTCTGTTTTTTGTTTTTTTGTTTTTGTTTTTGTTTTTGTTTTTTTTTTTTTTGGAGAGATGCGGTCTCACTATGTATAATATTTTAAGTTTGATTTAACTTTTTTTTTTTTTTGAGACAGGGTCTCACTACATTGTCCAGACTGGTCTTGAACTCCTGGGCTCAAGTGATCCTCCTGCCTCAGCCTCCTGAGTAGCTAGGATTACAGGCATTTATTTGCCACCATGCCTGTGCAGTGTCCTTAATGCTTTGTATTTATTTTCTCATTTAACCCACACAATAACCCATGATGTATTATTATCCCCATTTTACAGGTAACAAAACCAGTGTCCACAGGGGTAACATAAATTAACCAAAGGACACGGGTAGTGAGCTTCACATTTTGTAAAGGTGCTTCCTTGCTTCCCTCCCCTTACCCCAAACTCTCTCTTTAGAGTTTTTAGACTTGATTGAAGGATTTCTGGGAGATCTGCCCCTTGTAAAAAGTAAGAGTTATCTTCTGCTGAAAGGAAAGGGAGGAGGGCAGAGGCAATGAAAAGCTAAACCCGGAGAAACTTTTTTATTCTAACGTTTTAAAATTTTCATTTGATTAAGGCCTTACAGATGCTCATTAGAAACCTTAATGGCCATTTTTCATTGTCCAAAGAAATTACAGCTGCTTAAATAAAGCTTAAAGTCTTTGGCTTCCTTTTGTAGTTCTACCATATTGTTCCCACAGGGCTGCTGTTAGTTTAATAATAGAGCAACTGTTAAAACAATATTTAAGTTCTGGCGTACATGTGCAGAACATGCAGGTTTGTTACATAGGTATACATGTGCCATGGTAGTTTGCTGCACCCATCAACCCGTTATCTAGATTAGGTATTTCTCCTAATGCTATCCCTCCCCTAGCCCCCCACCCCCTGACAGGCCCCGCTGTGTGATGTTCCCCTCCCTGTGTCCATATGTTCTCATTGTTCAGCTCCCACCTATGAGTCAGAACATTTGGTGTTTGGTTTTCTGTTCCTGTGTTAGTTTGCTGAGAACGATGGTTTCCAGCTTCATCCGTGTCCCTGCAAAGGACATGAACTCATCCTTTTTTATGGATGCATAGCATTCCATATGTGGTGTATATGTGCCACATTTTCTTTATGCAGTCTATCATTGATGATGGGCATTTGGGTTGGTTCCAAGTCTTTGCTATTGTGAATAGGGCTGCAACAAGCATAATGTGCATGTGTCTTTATAGTAGACAAAGAACATTAACAGTGACTTAGATTCCCTCAGGATGTCATTTTTTATAAAATAATAATAATAATAAATAATCTTTAAAACAAGCAAAACAAGCTGTTAAAAAGCAAAGAGCGCAGCCCAGTTGCTGGAGATGATGTTAGTGATTCTGAACAACTGTATTCGCCTGGGCTCTGAGGTGCCGATATCTTTAATTAAAATAAGAACCCTCCATACATACAGAATTCTAACCCCCCAAAATAGACGCTGCATTTTCAAAGGATGATTCATCTTCAAAGCAAGATACTTAAAATTACATGCAGCTATAATTATCCCATGGCTCACACGATTGATCATTGGTACCTTCAAAATAGGAGGGGCTCATTAATTGTGAATTGGTGATCATGAATTGTCCTCACAAGGCAGGGAGCGTTGAGAGTCTAGGCTCTGTGACTTCATATAAGCCGGGCAACAGAACATCAGGAAATGTCAGAAAATGTCGGGTTTGAGTGGCACCAGAACAAGTGGCTGAACATAATTCAGTCAAAGTGATTATTTAGTATCTGATAGAGAATAAAGCCCTGGTTATTTCAATAAATTAAACTGTCTGTTCTTTCAAATTGAATTCGGTCAACCATCCAAGCATGTCAAGCCGTTTCCAAAAGTTATTGCTCACTCTCTTTAAACGGCGTTTAGATAAGCCACTTAGCTCAAGGAACCGTGCAGGCAGTTTGGATGCACTTGCTGCCTTCCTGTGACGACAAACCTGGCTGCAGTTCAGAGATGAAATCTAATGTGTTGCATGGGCGTGTAGACAAATCACGGAACCTCAGAGGTGACAGGGACCTGATGCCAGTCAGTCACCCAGTCCAAGTCCCTCAATGTAGAGATGAGGAATGCTGAGCCCAAAAAGGGAGCCTGTCCAAGGTCCTTCAGGTCAGGGAGAAGTAGAGGCAGTAGCAACTTCCCAGTCTCATGACTCCCAGCCCAGTGCTCATTCAGCTATTCTGTGCTGCCCTGAGAGCCATATATAGTAACTATTTCCAGTGCAGAATGAACTGTGGAAAAGAGTGATATAAAGCCAACAGCTAACACTTGCCAAGAGCTCATCATATGCTCATCTAAGTGTTTTACTTGGGTTATATCATTAAATCCTCATGATGAGACTACAAGGGTGGGTAGGATGACTATGCCCAACACAGAGATGAGGAAACAAAGGCCCAGAGAGGTTGAACAACTCACCTAAGGTCACATAGTAAGTAATGGAAGACAGAGTCACCTCCCATAGCATGTCTATGTGTATATATATCTCTCAGTGGCAACACACATAGCTCACATCCTACCCTGAGGCTGCAGGAAGGTTTGGAAGGTCGAAATCAAGGACTCTTGACCCAGTTTTGCAATATTCCAGGTGTTTTAAAAAATTCTGAAACACAGGCCAGGCACGGTGGCTCATGCCTGTAATCCCAGCACTTTGGGAGGCTGAGGTGAGTGGATCACTTCAGGTCGGGAGTTCAAGACCAGCCTGGCCAACATGGTGAAACCCCGTCCCTACTAAAATTACAAAAAATTAGCCGGGTGTGGTGGTGCGTGCCTGTTATTCCAGCTACTCAGGAGGCTGAGGCACGAGAATTGCTTGAACCCAGGAGGCAGAGGTTGCAGTGAGCTGAGATTGTGACATTGCACTCCAGCCTGGGCAACAGAGTGAGACTCCATCTCAAAAAAAAAAAAAAAAAAAAATTTCTCAAACACAAAATGAACTTTAGTCCCACAAAGTAAAGAAAAACGATCAGCCTTACCACTTTAGGGGAAACATCATGATTTCATGGGGGAAGAGCCTCATGTTATTTTCATGGTTTTAATACTGCTCTCATCAGGTAACACAGACAAATGCCTCTGCCACTTAATACTAATGAAACAGCCAACACACACTGAGCATTTACTAAATGCTGGCCTTTTTACCAAGTACTTTGCATGCAAAGCAACCCTAAGGTAGGGATGATTATTATCCCCAATTTACAGATGAGGAAACTGAGGTTTAGAGGTGACATGTGACTTGCCCAGCATACGATGGTTTCCAAGCACATATGTAGACATTGCTGCAGAAAGACTATAAGAAGAACAAAATCTGAGTCTAGAGAAACTATCAGTACAAAAGCTTTCATCACCACCAAGGAAATCAATACAGTTAAATTAGCGTAGTGGAAAATATCATTACAGTGGAAATTTTAGTATAACACATAGGTTCTAAGGCCCAGTCAATGGCCCACTTATTTCAAGCAATATTGTTTTAACCGTATCCCAGTAAAACAGAGAACTCAGGCAGCTTCTGAATAGTCATTGTGTACACAATTCATACTTCTGTCTAAGTCCCAGCAAATTGAATGGGGTTATTTGCCCAATATCTACCCACAACAAAAGATAGCTGTGTGTTTTTTATTCTCTTATATAAGTGAATCCAACTCAAAGATGTTTAAATGAAAGATGATATTAAAACCACTTGTACTTCCCTTTACTTCCCTTTACATATCCAAATGGATTAATGGCAGATGACTTTTCTTACAAGAGATGTGCCTTTCCATCAACCTAGCCCTTGGGAAATGGCAACATCGTGACTCTTCAGGTTAGGAACAAATACAAATTGAAATAAAATGTGACCTTTAATGTGAATGACTGATCTCTCTCATGTCCTCTTGGATAAATCTGTTTTTTTTTTTTTTTTTTTTCCTGTAAACTTTCACCAGGAGAAGAGGTACCGTTTCCAGAACCAGGTGGACAAAATGAAGGAAAAAGTCAAGAATGTGGAGGAAAGATCAAAGGAATTTGTGAACAGAGTGGAAGAAAAGAGTCATGATCTAATTCAAAAGTGGGAAGAGAAGTCAAGGGAATTCATTGGCAACTTCCTAGAACTGTTTGGACCTGATGGAGCATGGGTATGTAATTATTTAACTTTACCCCACAATGATGAGTGTTTTCAGTTTATCCTCCTTTTTATGGAGCCACTCAAGGGTGCCCCTTATCTCAGATCCACTGTGTGCCCTCTACTTTAGGCATCAGCCTGAACGACTTCAAGTCCATGTCACTTCCTTCCTGAGTTTCTGCTTTACTCGTCAATATGGCACCCAGTAGCACACAAAGCCAGGTCTGGTCTCAGTTTCTAGTTCTTATCCAGAGCTTGGAAGCCATTTGATGATCTTTGAGTGTCTATTGCTTCAGGGGTTGATGCTGTCACTCATCTCAGTCTCCCCATTGGAGATGATGAAAGTTTGGGAGTACAGATGAAGTGAGCTAGTGGCAGCATGGAGCTTGTGTTACAAGACGTGGATGATGGGCTCTTGGATCAACTACTGGCAATTACGTTTTGGGGAGGAGAATCCAAAGAAATGTACTATGTCAGTCAGTTTTTGTTTTCAGGAGCCTTCCTCTTTTACTAGTTGGAAGAGAGAGAGAGAGAAGAAGTAGGAGTTAGCCCTACATCTGTGTCCATCGTGCCCTGATTTTCCCCTGGTTTTTCATGACATGCAAGTGTTGGGATAAGGCACAGCAGTCTTTCGTGACTGGGGCCATGATCTGAATCTTAAAACTGAGAGGAAATGTAGAGGGTCTCCTTGCCTAAAATCTGAACGACTCTGAATGATAACTACGGAAAGGGAAAAGAAAATTCTGGAAACCTCCACTGGTACTTTATGGGTATTTCTATTGTGCATGCCCTTCCCAAGTAAATACCAGTATTGTCAGGAGAGTTGATGAGGGGTCTGTAAAAGAGATACCAAAAGTTTACTTTAGAGACACTAAAGGATTGATGAGGGTTGTATGAAAGAGATACTAAAAATGAAATTTCCTTCTACAACAAAAAGACGTAATTCCATTTGATTTCTCTGATTTTAAGTAGCCTGGATTTCCTATTATAACATGAGAAGTCGCTACCAAAATCCACTTTGACTTAATTATTTTATTGGCAGGTTGTCCGTGCTACCTCTGCTTGTTTGAGCTCATTCATTATAGGATTATCTAAAAGTAAAACACTCAATTAGTAATAGAAAAAGAACAATGTTTGGGAAGTTGGGAGAGATGCTTTGCTTAATACCTGGCAGCCTCTAAGTGATTATAGAGGTGGGTGTCATAGGCCAACCGTGTCCTATCGGCTGAGTCTGAGAGGGGTGAAAGGTTTACAAGGATTGCATGAGCCTTCGAAGACTCCTAGAAAGAGCTGGCAAAGGTGGAAGAGCCAAGGGCTGGGCTCCTTTTCATTTTCTGCAGGCCTGTTAAAAATTTCAGCTCAGATAATTTAATTCCTGGTACATTTCTTAATGTTCTTGTCTATGCATGGCACTATGCATAAAGAAGAACATAAAAACAGACAAAGTACAGACCCTGTTCTCTGGTGTCTATGACATATGGTCTGAAATTTCCCATTTAATCTAGTGTGTATTTTAATAGTTCACATTTTCACAACTAATTTCCAGGCTCTGAAGAAGCAGCTAGAAGTTTTTAATGAAACCATGTAGGTGTTCATTCGTTTACAGGGATTCAGAAACCTGTCTCTGCTGATAAGAGCTGGTATAATAACTCAAGGGGGTGGATGTTTTCTCCACTTGGAGTGAGTAAAGTCAAGGAAAAAATGTAATTTCCCACTTTGGGAGGCCGAGGTGGACGGATCACCTGAGGCCAGGAGTTTGAGGCCAGCCTGGCCAACATGGTGAAACCCCGTCTCTACTAAAAATACAAAAAAAGTTAGCCAGGTGTGGTGGCGCATACTTGTAGTCCCAGCTACTCAGGAGGCTGAGGCAGGAGAGTTGCTTGAGCCCAGGAGGCAGAGGTTGCAGTGAGCCCAGATCATGCCACTGTATTCCAGCCTGAGTGACAGAGCGACACCCTGTCTCAAAATACATATATGTGTGTGTGTGTATATGTGTGGTACATGTGTGTAAATGTATGTGTATATATGTATATATGTGTGTGTATATATATGTGTATGTGTGTGTATATATGTGTGTGTATATGTGTGTATATCTCTGTGTGTATATCTGTGTGTGTGAATATATGTGTATATGTATGTGTGTATATATGTGTTTGTATATATGTGTATATGTGTGTATATATGTGCGTTTTTGTATATATGTGTATATGTGTGTATATGTGTGTGTATGTATATATATATAATTTCATAAAAACTATAGACCTTAGTCATTTCAGGCTCCCAGTGAAGGTGAAATAGTAGCTGGAATTGTTCTTGGGAGTCTGATGACAGCAAGACAAGGTGATTTTTAAGAAATGAAACCCAGTGTAGAGACTGGAGGTTTTTCTTTTTAAAACTTGCTATTAGTGTCAAAACTGTTATTACCATTAATTTACCATATCAGCCAGACTAAGACATTACTTTTTTTCTGTTGACATTAAAAATACAGGAATAGTTACAAGGATGTTAAATGCCAAGATAAGCAATTTGCTTTTCATGAATATGCTATTATTATAATTCTTTATTTGTGAATTTGGGACTGGAACTCATTTCTTAAAATAGAGGATCTGTATTACCGGCAAATACAGTACTGTTACAAACAACCCAAACTTGGAAAGGCACAAAATAGAAGGATTTAAGATACAAATTCTGGTACAACGAGACTGGTATGCAGCATAGTATGTAACTTATAGTGGATATTCCATAAATGTTTCTGGGTTAAATGAATGTATGAATGAATGGATGTATGAGGAAGACCTATTCATGGAACCTTCCAGCATCTGCAAAGGATTTGTATGGTAAGACCTAAATCCCCAACCCCATATACATGTGTGTGTGTGTGTGTGTGTGTGCGTGTGTGTGTGTGTGTAGACAGATAGATAGATGATAAATAGATAGATAGCCTTAGCCTTTCCTTGCTCATGGTGCTAGGTACAGGACTTTATTACAACTTGGTGTTTGGTGGATCAAATTCAGTACGCAGACGTAGTGTGCTTTGCCCTTAATAATGTTTTAAAATTTATTTTAGGGAAGGCATGAGCTCTTGTTTGCCATAGTCACACCTTGCTCCGCTGCTCCTTCCCCCTTCCCTAACCTGACTCCCACATTTATGCAGCCCATCTGGCCCCAGGGAATATTTGAATTTGCTCCTTGTGGTATAGTCTTTTTTTAAGCTGGGTCTCACTCTGTTGCCCAGGCTGGAGTGCAGTAGCATGATCATGGCTCACTGCAACCTCAAATTCCTGGGCTCAAGCAATCCTCCCACCTCAGCCTCCCAGAGAGCTGGGACTACAGGTGTGTGCCACCATGCCCAGCTAATTTTTAAATTTTTTGTAGAGATACAGTCTTACTCTGTTGTCCAGACTGGAGTGCAGTGGTGTGATCATGACTCACTGTAACCTCGAACTCCTGGGCTCAAGAGACCCTCTTGCCTTGGCCTACCAAGGCGCTGGGGTTACAGGCATGAGCCACCGTGCCTGGCCATAGTCTTTAAGTCTCCCCAAGTGACCTCATATTTGACATTAAGGATGGCAATCTAAAATTGAAACCCTTACATGCTATCTCTGAGTAGGAAGTAGTGATGATGATGATGATCATAGTAAACAAGAAGAAGATGATGACGATGCTATTGTCTGAAAGTTGTATAGCAGGTTGAATTCTTTTTTCAATGTCCTTGCACATTTATTCTACCCATTTTATTTATTCATTTGTTTTTATTTATTTATTTTTGAGATGGAGTCTCACTCACTCTGTCACCCCAGGTGGAGTGCAATGGCATGATCTTGGTTCACTGCAACCTCTGCCTCCTGGGCTCAAGCGATTCTCCTGCCTCAGCCTCCCGAGTAGCTGGGACTACAGGCATGTGCTACCATGCCCGGCTAATTTTTGTATTTTTAGTAGAAACGGGGTTTCACCATGTTGGCCAGGCTGGTCTCAAACTCCTGACCTCAAGTGATCCACTCACCTTGGCCTCCCCTCACCCATTTTAACCACACAAGAAGGTAGTACTATAGCCATTTTGTAGATAAATATATAGATATAGACAAAGGCCTAAAAAATTCTACTATGAAACATTCCCATGGTCTCACAGGAGTTGGTAGGCACTAGGGTGGAGCCTGGGGCTAGCCTCTTTCTCCTGGTCATGTCTGTATCCTTCACCATAGGCATGTCCACATGATGCAGTCATTTTGCTTCATTTTCCTTTGGTCAGGGTGTGTCACTGTAGAGAAACTGAGGTCTACCAACATCCCCCTAAGGCCTGTGACAATGCCGGGTGCCAGAATTGTACTTGAGACCAGGCCATCTAGATTTATGATAGGCACTCTCAGCCCTCTACTGCGGTCTCTAGGCTTTCTCAGCGAGCAGAAAGTGTGGTGTCTATGGCTACATTAGTTAGCTTTTGGTGGCAACAAATTACCTCAAAACTTGGTGGCTTAAAACGACAAACATTTATTATCTCACGGTCTCTGAGGGTCAGGAATCAGGAAGCAGCCCAGATGGATGGTTCTGACTCGGTCTTTCATGAAGTTTCAGTCAAGATGCCAGCTGGCGGCCGGGCACAGTAGTTCACGCCTGTAATCCCAGTACTTTGGGAGGCTGAAGCAGGTGGATCACCTGAGGTCAGGAGTTCAAGACCAGTCTGGCCAACATGGTGAAACCCCATCTTTACTAAAAATACAAAAATTAGCCAGGCATGGTGCTACACGGTTGTAGTCCCAGCTACTTGGGAGGCTGAGGCAGGAGAATCGCTTGAACCCGGAAGGCGGAGGTTGCAATGAATCGAGATTGCACCAATGCACTCCAGCCTGGGGGACAAGAGTGAAACTCTGTCTCAAAGAACAAATTTGTGACAAATATATTCATAAACATAAAATGTACCATTTTAACCTTTCTTTTTTCTTTTTCTTTTTCTTTTTTTTTTTTTTTTTTTTTCTGAGACTGAGCCTCGCTCTTGTCTACCAGGCTGGAGTGCAATGGCGTGATCTCGCCTCACTGCAACGTCCACCTCCTAGGTTCAACTGATTCTCCTGTCTCAGCCTCCCAAGTAGCTGGAATTACAGGCATGTGCCACCACCATGCCTGGCTACTATTTATATTTTTAGTAGAGACGGGGTTTTGCCATGTTGGCCAGAATAGTCTTGAACTCCTGACCTTAGGTGATCCACCTGCCTCAACCTCCCAAAGAGCTGGGATTACAGGCGTGAGCCTCTGTGCCTGGCGCATTTTAACCATTTTAAGTGCACAGTTTAGTGGGATTAAATGGTTGCGTTCACATTGTCCTGCAACCATCACCACCATCCATCTCCAGAACTTCTTCATCATCCCAAACAAAAATTGTAACCATTAAACAAGAACTCCCTATCCCCTTCTGCCCCCAGCCCCTGGCAGCCAGCCTTCTACTTTCTGCCTCTACAAATTTGACCACTCTATGTACCTCATATGAATGGAATAATACAGTATTTGTCCTTCTGTGGCTGGCATATTTCACTTAACATGATGTCTTCAGGGTTCATCCATGTTGTAGCATGTGTCAGAATTTTCTTTCTTTTGAAGGCTGAATGATATTCCATTTTATGTGTACGTCACATCTTTTTTATCCATTATTCCATTGATGGACGTTCGGGTTGTTGTGAACACTGGTGTTCAAATTCTGCTTTCAATTCTTTTGGGTATATACTGAGAAATAGAATTGCTGGACCGCATGGTAATGCTATGTTTAATTTTTTTGAGGAGCTGCCTTACTGTTTTCCATAGTGGCCGCACAGTTTTACATTTCCACTAGCAATGCACAGGGTTCTAATTTCTCCACATCCTCACCAACACTTGTTATTTTCTGTTTGTTTGTTTTTTTAAATAATCATCCTAATTTTAGGCATTGCTAATTTTTAAGATTTTTGATTTTGAGAAAAGAGCTACAAAATACAGTTTGTGGATCTGAATTAGATTTCCCACCTGAGACTTTGACAGTTTTAAAATTTGTGTCTTTTTTTTTTTTTTTTTTTTTTTTAAAGGTTATTGTTGCTGTTTTTAAGACAGAGTCTTGCTCTGTCGCCCAGGCTGGAATGCAATGGCGCAATCTTGGCTCACTGCAACTTTCGCCTCCTGGGTTCAAGTGATTCTTCTGCCTCAGCCTCCTGAGTAGCTGGGACTACAGGCATACGCCACCATGCCTGACTAATTTTTGTGTTTTTAGTAGAGATAGGGTTTCACCATGTTGGCCAGGCTGGTCTCAAACTCCTGAGCTGACCTCAAGTGATCCACCCACCTCGGCCTCCTGAAGAGCTGGGATTACAGGCATGAGCCACTGAGCCTGGCCTAAAATTTTTATCCTTAAACAAAGGTACAAGTAAAATGTGAATAAACATGAAAAGTTTCTTACTATGCAACTGGCTAATTACAAGAGAGGTGGTCATGAGCAAGGGGTCACTTTCTGAGTAGGTGGCTTAAGGCAAGTTCATTTGCCTCTCTGGGACTTAGTCATAGCATCAGTGAATGGGGAAGTAAACATAGCTGCCACATAGGGCTGTTGCGAGGATTACATAGGTTCACACTTCATTTTTAAAAATGTTATTTTTTGAGACAGGGTCTTGCTATGTTGGCCAGGCTAGAGTGTAGTGGTACAATCACGGGTCACTGCAACCTTGAACTCCCAGGCTCAAGCGATCTTCCCACCTAAACCCTCTCCCTGCTCAACCTGAGTACCTGGGACTACAGGTGCATACCACTATGCCCAGCTAAGTTTTTCAAAATTGTTTGTAGAGATGGGGGTCTCACTATGTTGCCCAGGCTGATCTCAAACTCCTGGACTCAAGCAGTCCTCCCACCTCAGCCTCCCAAAATGTTGGGATTATAGGCATGAGCCACCACACCCAGCCTGGCTCACACTTCAGCGCCCTTAGAGCAGTGCCTGGCACCCATGTTGGGCACCGTGTAAAGGTTAGTTGTTGTTATTGATTTGGCCAGAACTGAAGCATGGGCCCTTTTCTCTCCTTGAGTTTCATCTTGCTTACCCAAGGCCCAAACCAAACCAGATTGTACTAGGAACTTTTTCATTTCTTTTTGGCAGATATGCCAGAATATATCTGAAATACTGCAACCTTTAAAGGCATTTGTCAAGACATTTATTTCCCCACTAGATGTTAAGTACTTCTGGTTTTTTGTTTGTTTGTTTTTGTTTTTTGAGACAGAGTCTTGCTCTGTCGCCCAGGCTGGAGCGCAATGGCATGATCTCGCCTCACTGCAACCTCCACCTCCTGGGTTCAAATGATTCTTCTGCCTCAGCCTCCCAAGTAGCTAGGATTACAGACACCTGCCACCACGCCCAGGTAATTTTTGTATTTTTAGTAGAGACACGGTTTCACCATGTTGGCCAGGTTGCTCTCGAACTCTCGAACTCATGATCCGCCCCCCTCGGCCTCCTAAAGTGCTGGGATTACAGGCATGAGGCACCACACCTGACTGATGTTAAGTACTTCTTAAAAGGGAAAACTTTTAGGAGAGAAATAGAAAATTACTTTCATATGGACAGGACTATAAATGGGATTATTTTCTTGGGGGAAAACTTTATAAATGGAAACCTCTTAATACAGTGAGAGACTGGATTTAAATACCTTTACTCTTGGAAAATGCCATGCATGCTCTTCCTTATTTGTTATATTTGTAAAGTGCTTTTCTTCCCAGGAAGCTCATTACAAACTGTCTCCTGACTGTATTGAATTCAGCTCCTTTGCAGGGGAACCACCCTTCAAAATGCACCAGAAACAGATCAGAGAGCTGGCAAATTGAGGCTGGGAGTTATTTTGCATGGATGTTGCATTTTATGAAGTGCGACACCGTTGTTTATCATTGAAGATTCAAGTTCGTTCATCCCCTCAGGCAGAATATTCTCAGCTATGAGCTTGATTCAAACTACAGTAGACAAGTCGTAGATTTCTTAGAAAGTGAACTTCTAATGGAAATGCTGACAATCCATTAACAGCAGGAGGGCTAATGGCTGCCACAAAAAATATACTTAAAGATTACAGTAATAAAAACACATATTTTAAAGTGCCTGCTAGAAGTTCAAGAATGTTTTTAAATGTTGCTGTTAATAATAGGTCACCCAATCCTTATGGCATTTGATTTTGTCTCATAAATGGGTTTAATCTAAGGGAGTGCTGTTGTACTGCACCTTTTTTTTCTGTTTGAGGGGGATTTGATGTCTTTTGGCAGAATTATCAATGCCTTAATGGAAGGTCAATAATTGGTATATTAGCAGACGTGTAGAATTTTAAATCTGGAAAAGACCTGAGCAATCAGCCATCATATGTTATTATATCTGCTAGAGGAAACTTGGGACTCTAAAAAGTAAGGGGCTAGAGCTTAGAAAGGAAAAATGAGTGTTGGGGGCAGGCAGTGCTATTGGTGATGTGCCTGTGGCGTTAATAGTTCCTTACCAATGTCATTAGTGTAACACCTGCCCTTCTGCCTAATCTCCTTGCTTGGGTTACCTGAGTTCTTTCTTCCTACTGTGATGCTTTTTTATGATGATAAAAGTAATATATATTCATTATGTAACTATTAGAAAGTAAAGAAGGGGCTGAAAATCACTCGCAGTCTCATCATCCAGAGCAGTCTCTGTTAACATTTCGGGTTATCACTCCCATCTGTTTCCCATCTCCATATATGTACATTCCTTCTACAAACTTGAGATCATGCAGTACATAGTGTTCTAAAATCATTTTGGCTTTGCAGTTGCTCATGAGCATTTTCTCACATGATGAAACATTATTTAAGAACCTGATTCTCCTCATCTACTTATTATATCATCTTGGAGTTGTACAGGTTTCTCTAACCTACTTAGAGAATTTGCAGTGTTGTTTGTTATACATTGCATTGAATATTCATTATACACAATAAAGATTTACTTACATCTCTGATTATCTCCTCAAAATAGAAATTTTTGCATCTATTGCCAAATTACCCCTCAGAAAGGCATTGCTATTTTATCCTCTTACCAGCAGTAACATGAGGGTAGCCCTTTTCCTGAGTCCTCACTAGCTGTAACAAATTTTTAAAACTTTAGCAATCTGATATATAAAATGTATCTCATTTCAACCATTTGCATTTGTTCGACTACTAGTGATGATGAACAGTTTTCCTAGCTCATTTACAAATTTCTCTTGTGACTTGCCTATACAGGCCATATGTTCATTTTTCTACTAAGCTTTTCACCTTCTTCTTTTTGATTTATAAGCTCTGTCTATATACCGAGATCTATCATTTGTAGGTAAACGTTGCAAAAAATTCCATGATTTTTTCATTTGCCTTTTATCTTATTTCATGGTGGGTTTTGTTGTTGTTGTTGTTGTTGTTTTTTGAGGTACAGAAATTTAAAAATTTTGGGTAGTTAAATGTCAATGTTTTTCTTCATGGTTTCCTTCTTTGCTTTTATGCCGACACCCAAAGGTATTTCCAAAACACAGATCTGATCAAACTCCGCCCTTGATTAAAATCTTTCTGGGGTTCTTGAGTAGGAGATCCAGTCTCCTTGTGGTGCTCTAGGTCCAGACCATTGCCACCCCATGGGCATTTGGGATTCTGACCACACCAAGCAACTTAGACTTAGTACTCCTTACTTAGCGTGCTCTGCTTGGAAAGGCCATCCTCTACCAGCTCCCATGGACCCACTCTCCATCTCCACCCACCTCTTCCTGGTCATTATCAAAGACCCAGCTGAGACATGACTACATCTTCTACCCTCTTCTTCCTCCCCTTCCTCCTGTGTAGCACCTGGTCCCCAGAAGATCTCTGTAATGGTTTGTAAAATGAATAATCCAAAGGACAAGTCTAAGATGGTAACTAGGAGAATTGGCTTTCAGGGCCAGTTTCGTATCAAAAGATTGAACTGAGTGGCTGGGGGCTAAGGCTCAAATGTGAGCAATTGAAAGACCCCAGGCAGCACAGGCAGGATGCTCAGGAGTTGGTGGGATGCAGCGTCTGGGGGGCTGAGCAGCAGGCAGCAGGCACGGTAGGCTGGCGGCACTGGAGGCCCAGTGGGAGCATCAGGGAAGGGCTCCATTCTGAAAGCACCCAGCAACCATCACATGAGGCCCCAAATTGGTAAACTGATCTTAACCACCAAAATCTCCTCCCACCCCACAGTCTTCCCCAAACTGGGAAATGGCATCACTGCTTTCCAATTTCTCAGGCCCGAGACTGGAGTCACTTGATTCCCGTTCCTCCCACACCCCATGTCCCATCTGTCAGTGAGTCCTGTTGGCTCTACCGTGAAAACATAGCCAGACCACATACTGTAGGATTCCATTTTGATGACATTCTAGAAAAGGCACAACTGTAGGGACAAAAAAAAAAAAACAGATCTGTTGCCAGTGGCTGGGGGAGGGGAGACTCCAAAGGGTCACAAGGGAATTTGGGAACTGATGGGACCCTCCTATGCCTTGATTGCAGTGGTGGTCACTCAACTGTATGCATCTGTCAAAACTCACAGAACTGGCCGGGCGCGGTGGCTCACGCCTGTAATCCCAGCACTTTGGGAGGCTGAAGCGGGTGGATCACGAGGTCAGGAGATCGAGACCATCCTGGCTAATACGGTGAAACCCCATCTCTACTAAAAATACAAAAAATTAGCTGGGCGGGGTGGTGGGCACCTATAGTCCCAGCTACTCGGGAGGCTGAGGCAGGAGAAGGGTGTGAACCCGGGAGGCGGACCTTGCAGTGAGCCGAGATCGCATCACTGCACTCCAGCCTGGGCGACAGAGTGAGACTCCGTCTCAAAAAACAAACA
>NC_045445.1:123661241-123670944 GCF_002776525.5 Piliocolobus tephrosceles
CACTCTGTTGCCCAGGCTGGAGTGCAGTGGCACCATCTCGGCTCACTGCAACCTCCGCCTTCTGTGTTCAAGTGATTCTCCTGCCTCAGCCTCCCGAGTAGCTGGGATTACAGGTGCCCGCCACCATGTCCAGCTAATTTTTTTGTATTTCTAGTAGAGACGGGGTTTCACCATGTTGGCCAGGCTAGTCTCAAACTCCTGACCTCAAATCATCTGCCCGACTTTAACCTCAAAAGTGCTGGGATTACAGGCATAAGCCACCATGCCTAGCCTTGGATTCTTATTGCAATGGGCTCATAACTGGGCTCCCTGCTCCTGCCCCCGCCTCACTGCCATCTGTTCCTAACACAGCAGTCAGAATGGTCCTTTGAAAACAAGCAGCAGATTGTTAATCATTTGCTCAGAACTCTCCAGAGGTTTCTCTTCTCAGAGACTGTACGTGAAACTGCCGCCTGATATGTCTCTGGCCTGATCTCCCGCAGTGCCTCCCACTCTCCCTTCCCCACCAGCTGGCTCCACACTGCCACGATGGCCTCCTCCTTTCCTGAGACCTGTTGCGTGGGTCCCTTCGGACTGAAAGGCAGAGTTCTCACAATGGCTGCCAAGGCCCTCCGTGGCATAGCCCTCTGTGCCTTCTCTGGCAACCTCTTCCTAACCCCCCTCCCTCAGCTCCTCCCCTCCCTCAGCTCTTCCCCACCCGTCAGTCCTGGAGGCAGCTGCAGTGCCCTGCCTGCGCTTCCTGGGTGTGCGTTCCATGCTCCTTTCTTGGGGTGCTCTGTCTGGAGTCGCTGCCCTCTGATTTCCATTCACCTGGTCCCTCCCCTCATCTCTTCCAGGTTCTTCGCTCAAGAAGCGTTTTCTCAGTGGGGCCTTCCCTGAGCACCCTGTTTGCAATAGCAGCCGCCCTGCCCCCAGCCCCACTTGCCATCCTCTCACCCTCTTTTTCTCACAGACCACAGATCCATCTGACATACCATATTTTGTTTATTGTGTGATTCCTCCTCATATCTGTGAAGGTATGAGGTCAGGGGTTTTGTTTTCTGTCACCCCTCCAGTCCGTAGATCATGGCTGCTTGCCTGGCTATCAGAGACACTCAGTTAAATTTTGTGGATGGAAGAAAAGAAGGGAAGAAGGAAAGAGTGTTAAGAACCAGCAGTAGCCGGGCACGGTGGCTCATGCCTGTAATCCCAGCACTTTAGGAAGCCGAGGTGGGTGGATCACCTGAGGGCAGGAGTTCAAGACCAGCCTGACCAACATGGTGAAACCCCGTTTCTACTAAAAATACAAAATTAGCCATGCATGGTGGCAAGTGCCTGTAATCCCAGCTACTTGGGAGGCTGAGGCAGGAGAATTGCTTGAACCTGGGAAGCTGAGGTTGCAGTGAGCCAAGATCAGGCCACTGCACTCCAGCCTGGGTGACAGAGCGAGACTCTGTCTCAATAAAAAAAGAACCAGTGGTGACTGTACTCTTCTGTCACTGCCCCTGAATGTCACTCAGTTCCTTACTATACATAGTCTTGGACAACATGGGATGTGGTACGAGTGTAGGTTTGTGGGCTCAGGAGTTTTGGGGTAGTGGCTCTCCTGCCTGCCTTACCTTTTTGTTTTGCTGCTGTCTCAGATGGTGAAGTTAACAGATGCCTTCTCTCCAATTTCTCTTTAGAAGCAGATGTTCCAAGAGAGGAGCAGCCGGATGCTGCAGGCCTTATCCCCGAAGCAGAGCCCTGTGAGCAGCCCAACCCGGAGCCGGTCCCCTTCCCGCTCCCCATCGCCCACCTTCTCATGGCTTCCACTCAAAACCTCACCCCCTTCCTCACCCAAAGCAGCCTCAGCCTCCATCAGCAGCATGAGTGAGGGGGATGAGGATGAGAAGTAGAGGCTGCTGGCAGGCAAGAGCCGCACCACGCAGGATGAGGGCGAGGGTCCCAGGGTTGCCTGGGTGATGTTTGAAGGGTAATAGTCACAGGAGCTGCAGCTCAGCAGAGAGACCCTGAACTCTGCTAAGGGAAGGTCTTGGGACCAGTTCTCTCTCACTCTCCATACAGCTCAAGAGTTGGGCAAGGTGCAGAGATTTCCGGCCGGACAACCTACACAAAACTTAGCGTCATCTAGAATCACTCTAACCTTGCTAAGGAAGGATGCAGAGTTCCCTAAAGAGACTTGCACTGATGGGGTGACTTCTGCTTTTGTCCTTCCACCACCCCCACCAAGTAAACCACCTGTGGAAGCGGCTGTTCCCTCAACCTGCTACTTCTGCGTCCATAAGGGTCCTGCACGTTGCCTCCCACCACCCCAGCTCTGTCAGAATAAAATTGTTTCCAATAGAGGTGGCAAAGTGCTTCTGAAATAGTCGAGTTAAAGACAAATTCCAACCTTCTCAGTCCAGCCACTGAGACGTGATGTTGGAACGCATCAACTCCTTCCAGTTCCATGAATGTGGCTCATAGACAAAGCCTTGTTTTAGGCCAGTTATAAAAGGTCATCTAGTGTGAACCTTAACTTTTTATTCAAAGGACAGTTTTGTCAAGAACTCCACGTAAGGCCTGATGTGCTCCTGGTTGTACTTTCTCATCACTGGTTTGACTTCATTGTTTTGCAGAAATTACCTTAATCTGTGGGAACTGCAACAAAGAAAAACTTCCTAATATATGAAAAAGAGGAGCTGCTTTGCTTTGGCTCCAGGTTTAGCAGACAAGAAATGTCTCCTGAAGCTTCTCCTTAAAGGATGCTATTATGGAATGGCTTTTCCCATTTCTGACCGGTTAACGGTTTCATAGACCTCAAGTAACAGTTTGAGGTATCAAACATAGTATACCGATAGGGGGTGCTGCCTGCACGTATCTGTTCTATATATGCTCCAATATGCCATCCCCGGGTGTATCCCATGTGCAATGTGAGTATATAGTGGTGGCATTTTATAATAGACCCCACTCCTGCGCTCCACCGTAATACTCCTCTGAAATCCTTGGTCTCAAGAACCATCTGTTCTCTTGTGACTTGGGCACTTTGTCAAGCTCATTCCAGATTCCTGTGGAAACGTTTTATCCCGACCAGGAAATTAGTATGTTGTTCTTGTGACCTCCTATAACATTTTTGGGTGAAGAAGAACTCGGAAGACTTTTTACAGAGAACTGTGGGCTCAGTTATGATCTCAGCATCTGAGTGGTCTAGGTAGTATCACCATTATCTCTGGCCCTAGGTTTGCCAAGTGGGATGAGGACTCTAAGTGTTCCTGCTGAGTTGTCTGAAATTCCTGCTCCTTAGTCACCTGTGTGAAATGAGCAGGGAGAGTTAAGGTCTAGAACCAAACTCTTTGGGTTGTTGTATGGGTATGCCAGTAAAGTCAGAGACAGAGCTGGGGTCTGACTGAATAGAGGCCCAAACCAGCGACTTGTAGGCAGAGCCCAGAATCTCTTGTGATAGAAATACCCCTTTTCAGAGGCCTTGGGAACCAGCCTTCTAGGTGACAAGGGGGCAACCAATGAACGAAGGCGGCATGTGTTTCCCCTTTGTGTTGGGGTTGAACTACCCCCTATTCACCTGGAGATGAGTGCTGTCCACTGGGAAGCAAAACTATGAGGCTTAGCTGGCTTTGAACCTCTTTGTTCTTGGCACTTTCCTTCTCCAGGACTCTGGGAAGCACTCATGTGGGACAGACAGCTGGCAGGAACATGGCATGTGAAGAAGAAAACGTCTTTTTGCAGTGAAGGGCCACCCAGAATATTGCTCTTCTGAGAGGGACAAGGGCCCCGTTCTTCCATTGTGTCCATTTGGTCTCCACCTTCCATCACGCACTCAGGTCAAACCATGCAAGTCTGCCTACCATTTGAGTTAGTTAGCACTTGTACCAGTGAAGGATGAGGCCAACCAGGCAAGGGAAGGTGGTGGGAACAAGGGAAAAGGAGGAAAGAAGTTCCTGGAGGGAGGAAAGGAGGATAAAGAAAATCTGCTCTCATAAAACCATTTCAGGACCTCACTTTATAAGTGAGCTTCTCTTGGGAAGGCCTTTTGTGCCCCTACTCCATGGCCCAGGGCAGATAGATCCACTTTTACCTGAATCCTACACTCTGGAGCAAATAGTGTATCCGGCTGACTATACATTTGCAGGCCTTACACGCCATACTGACAGGTGCCACTTACGTGACTCATCAGATAATGTCACCATTGCTGCCAATTATGGGAAACAACCATTGCTCATTCCAGGGATGAGCCTAAGCCACACATAAATGGGTTCTAAATCTCACCCTCCTAACCTGCGGTGAGCCCCCCCACCCCACCCTCTTGAGGCTGCAAATCTACTGAGAAGGAATGGGGAGGATTCTGCAACCCAACTTTTGATACTTTTTGGCCATCTCTCAGTCTCTCCCAGCCCCTACCCCCACACCACCTCCCTACTCCCAGGCAGAGGCCGGGTTGCACTTTATTAAGGTCAGCTGGTCAACTGTAATGGCCAAGAGTGAGTTGAGGCTGGAATGAGAAATATGCCCCAAGCTTGGAGGGGTAAGCAGGAATGACACAAAGCAAGGAAAGAGATTCTTTTTGCCCTAGTGAGGAAGCTTCAGACTGAGGAGGGCTAGAGGATAGCAACTTAGGACGGCAGAAGAGGGCAGCTTATGAAGAGGGGAGAAAGTGGGACTGAAATTGTGGGGGAGCAGGAGGGTAGTGATTTTCTGCTCGCTTTCTTCCTTTTCTTTTCTTTTCTTTCTCTTTCTTTCTTTCTTTCTCTTTCTTCTTTCTTTCTCTTTCTTCCTTTCTTTCTTCTTCTTTCTTTTCTTTTTTTTTTTTGAGACAGAGTTTTGCTCTTCTTGCTCAGGCTGGAGTGCAATGGCGCAATCTCGGCTCGCTACAACCTCCACCTCCCAGGTTCAAGGGGTTCTGCCTCAGCCTCCCAAGTAGCTGGAATTACAGGCACCTGCCACGTTACAGGCGCCTGCCATGATGCCCAGCTAATTTTGTACGTTTAGTAGAGACTGGTTTTCACCATGTTGGCCAGGCTGGTCTCAAACTCCTGACCTCAGGTGATTCGCCCGCCTCGGCCTCCCAAAGTGCTGGGATTACGGGCATGAGCCACCGCGTCCAGCCGATTTTCTGCTCCCTTTCAAGTGTTAACTCACCCCCTGACAGGTGAAGATGGAAGGGTTCCTTTCACGCACAACCAAGGTTAGCAAATGCCCACGCAGGATGTGGGGTCCCTGCCTCTCTGGTTGCTTCATTTCAGCACTTCTACATTAGCTGCTTATGGGGACCCTAAAATGAACTGGTTACCCCTCCACCAGGTAAGAAACAAGGGTGGAATTGCTGTGCCGTAAGTCACACTGAATGACTTGCTTCCGGCAAGCATGCTTCTACGTGTCGGGACCTTACCAAGGCAAAGGAACGCGAGGCTCAAGAGGAGCAGGACATGAGACACTGGCCTGGCTTCTAACCCGGTCTGAGTGGAAGAGACACAGCTTAGGGATTTGAGTTTTGCTCTTAGGCTACTAGATACTGTGATTTCACCCCCTGGGGGAGGGACAGGAAGAGCACGGATTTATTTTCTCTCCGTGTCTTCAGTACTTATTTTAGCATCTAGTCATACCCCAGGGAGAGATGCGAGACGGTGTCACTGGCTCAGCTGAAGCAGATGAGCCCGTCTCTAGCAGAGATGTGCCTGTTTCTTAGGCATCCGTTCAGCACTAGTCTTGGCCATCAGATTTTTAAAAAAGAAATAGCTCATGAGGCATTTGCAACTTCTCCTCTCTTAGACTTCTTTGTTAGTTTTCTTCTGTTGTGTCACTGCGATGAGTCCAGGGACAAAGCCATAAGTAGAGCATACATACTTAAGACTATGCTGTACATATAAGATAAGACCCGTCTGGGTTAAAGCACGACCTTATGCCCAAGCATTTGCTCTGGTGCTGAATAACGCAAACTACTGGAATCAGCCTCCCCCAACTCCGCGCGCCCCCTGCCCTCCCTGCTCCTATCCCATTCTGGCTCTCAAATGGACCACACCATTCTCAACTCGTTTATAAATAAAGGGATGCAGAATTGCACTTTGGTATGTCACTGTCATGTTTCTTAAAAGTGTGCTGCTGTGTGTTCCTATTTATGAACTCTAGCTCAATGGGGAAAAATATAGGCATTGTAGCAGCTGTCCTGGCCCACTGGCTGGCTCTGCCCAGCTGTGGCCCCAGCACTTCAGAAGGATGTGACTCTGTACCGTACAGAGCAGGGCAAAGCCTTGGAGTTGCCAAAGGCTCCACGTTTGACTTGAAAGCTAGTTAGGAACCGCACCACGTGGAGGGAAGCTCACATGGTGAACCCAGTCAGAACCCTGAATTGTAGGCTCCACTACCAACTGACTTTGTGACCTTGGCCTAACCTTTTCACTTCTTTGGCATCAAGGAAATTATTTCTAAGGTCTCCTTTGCCTGTAAAGGTCTCTGAACGTATGAGGCAGCCTGCATCGCCCCAAGCTTCTCCCAGCTGTGATGCTGTCACTGAACGACCATGAGAAAGTACTGAACTCTCACCGGAGAGGTGGTCTTCCAGTCCCCTGGGGCCTCCACAGCTGATGGCATTGGTGGCTGGTTTCATGCCTTCAGCCTCCGCACTTCTAGCATCAAGATAAAAGGCTCTCGAGTTCCATCCGCTTTTCTTATCTTGTAACTTGACAGAATGCTTCCCAAGTGTACCTAAACTTTGGGAAGTGGCCATTTCAACCACTTTTCCATCTTTGGGGAAAAAAAAGCTTCTTTGATCAGCTAGACGCAGATAGATGGGGGTGGAAGCACTAAATCTGGATCCCAAATGTCAACAGCGAAGGCAGATGTCAATATTCTGAGAACTGTGCTGGTGCCCTCCACTTGCCAAATTAAGGAGATTCCATTAACTCCATCTGGAGAGGTTAGCTTTTTGAAATGACCACAGTTCTGACATTAGCCTCGGGTCCAGAATAAATAAAGCCAGTCTGGTGGTTAGCAAGGGAATGAATTTAAAAATGGAATACCTATTATTTATACACCATATTATTTGGTTTCGCCACATAGATCAAACGCATTCTTGACAGGTTGTATTTCAAGCAACAGTTACAAGTTTCTTCTTGACTTTCATGATGCCTCAGATGTGTTCTCAAGGGGAAAACAATCAGTTACAAGGTGTAATAAAACCCATATTTAAGAACCTTGATATTTGCCCCCAAGAGAATTAGCCTTTGTTAATGAACATAATTTCTGGGGGAAAAGGTACACTATCAAAAATGTTCCCACACACATCACACACACAGTCCTCTTGGAGTCTTCATTGGTTACTGGAGTTGAATGACGACTTCTCCAGGTATTCAGCAGGAACAATTAGATTAAAAGGACTCCCGCAGAGATGCTTTTGAGACAGAGTGTGACAGTACATAAGCATCAAAGTATACTTGGTGGTCAACTTCTTTAAGAAACCATCAAGTTAAAACCAATCAACAGTAAAATCTGAAGATTTCATTAACAGCCCAAATATCTATAGTTAATAGAACCCTTATGTTAGTTTTCGACACTATTATAATTTGTATTCTAGAAAAGGCACCATATTGGCTAAATTTCAGCTGCAGTTGACCAAAATGTGAGAAACTTGGAGAAATGTACAGAGCAGGGTTGACATATACTGTTCCTAGAAACAATTTTTATTTTTATTTTTATTTTTTGACATGGAGTCTCGCTCTGTCACTCAGGCTGGAGTGCAGTGGCAGGATCTCAGCTCACTGCAACCTCCACCTTCCAGGTTCAAGTGATTCTCCTGCCTCAGCCTCCTGAGTAGCTAGGATTACAGGCACTCGCCACCACGCCTGGCTTATTATTATTATTATTATTATTATTATTATTATTATTATTATTATTTGTATTTTTAGTAGAGATGGGGTTTTATCATGTTGGCCAGGCCGGTCTCGAACTTTTGACCTCAAGTGATCTGCCTGTCTCGGCCTCCCAAAGTGCTAGGATTTACAGGCATGAGTCACCACCCCCGGCTTCACCTATAAACAATTTCTATTCTCCTTAACGTTATAATCTTTCTTGAGTGGAGGAGAAATAATTAAGCTGCAAGGTTCCTGTACTCTATTCATAAAGAGTTCTGATGGAGGGATTAGATACAAGTAAAATATTTGATCTGTAACCTTCCATTTAAAAAGAATTGATGATTCTCTACTTGAAAGAGTTGCAGTACTTTACCCTTTCCACAGGGACCTTTTCAACGGACTATACTTGCAAATAACCCTGTCACTCTAAAATGTTCAAGTCCAAGGAAAACTTGTCATCATCTGCCTTGTGCGTAGCAGGACATGACCCATTACATAGCTTGAGAAGATAACCAGTCTTTTTAATCTGTTTGGTGGTCATGTTCCACTGGGAATATGTTGACAAAATGCCATTTACCAGCCTGATCACAGATCCACCTTAATACCACTGAGTCACTGATTCTTTTTCTATTTGTTTCTATATCTGGTACCCAGGGATTAATGATAGATGCAAGAAGTGGAAGAGGTGTGTATTCGTTTTCTACTGCTGTAACAAATTACGACAAACACAGCAGCTTAAGACAACACAAATTTATTAAATTACAGTTCTGAAGGTCAGAAGTCCAAAATGAGCCTTATTGGGCTAAAATTAAGGTGTTGGCAAGTGGCAGCTGTTCCTGTCTGGAGGCTCTAGGGGAGAATCTATTTTCTTGCCTTTTCCAGCTTCTAGAGGTTACCTGCGTTTCTTGGCTCATGGCCCCCTAACATCTTCAAAGCCAGCAGTAGCCAGTCCAGTCTTTCTCATGTCACATCACTCTGACACTGACTCTTCTTTTGCCTCCTCCACTTATAAGAGCCCTTGTAATCACATTGGGCCTATCCAGATAACCCCAGGAGCATTTTCCTATTTTCAGGTCATCAGCAATTTCATCAGCAACTTTAATTCCTTCTTCGTATGTAATACAACATATTCCTAGGTTCTGAGGATTAGGATATGGACATTTTTTGGGAACCATTATTTTGTCTAACTCAAGGTGACTGAGGACAGTGGTCACAAACCCTTGAATCTTTTCCCAAGTCCTGACAGAGTTGAGGAGCAGTAACTCTCATGCAGATAGAGATAATTTCTTCTTTTTACCACTCTTATTTAACAAAGTTCCTATTTAACAGCTACCAGTGATGACCTTGCTAAAATGTTTGAGTTTTGATGTCCACAAGAGAAGCATGGGCCAGGTGCGGTGGCTCATGCCTGTAATCCCAGCACTTTGAGAGGCCGAGGTGGGCGAATCATTTGAGGTCAAGAGTTCGAGACCAACCTGGCCAACATGGGGAAACCCCATCTCTACTAAAAACACAAAAATTAGGCATGGTGGCATGCGCCTGTAGTCCCAGCTACTCGGGAGGCTGAGGCAGGAGAATCGCTTGAACCTGGGAGGTGGAGGTTGCAGTGAGCCGAGATCATGCCACTGCACTGCAGCCTGAGAGACAGAGCAAGACTCTGTCTAAAACACACACACACACACACACACACACACACACACACGAGAAGCATGGAATAGATATAATGGGGATATCTGACCCAAAGGAACCTGCTCCCTGGTCCATGAGGAGAGGAACTGTTGAAACCTCAGATCATGCCACTGCACTGCAGCCTGAGAGACAGAGCAAGACTCTAAAACACACACACACACACACACACACACACACACACACACACACAC
>NC_045445.1:123671112-123671479 GCF_002776525.5 Piliocolobus tephrosceles
CACACACACACACACACACACACACACACACACACACACACGCGAAGCGCAGAAGATATATAGGGGGGGTATGACCCAAAGGAACCCGCTCCCTGGTCCATGAGGGGAGAAACTGTTGAAACCCAAACCAAGAACATGGAGCCATGGCCAGTAAGGAAGGAAGTTAAAGGACCCCACCCCCCATTACCTTGTACATATCCTCCAATCCATACTTGGCTATAACAAGAAGTGAAAATGGTAACTAATCAGTCTTTGACCACTGGATATGTTCCCACTAAAACAAACCCAGGGATACAGATTCTGGCTGTCAGGCACAATCTGTTTCCTGCCTATTCGCCCTCTATTTTTTTTTTTTTTTTTTTTTTTT
>NC_045445.1:123671579-123736415 GCF_002776525.5 Piliocolobus tephrosceles
GATCACAGCCATTTTAAGCTAGGAATCACTTTCAGCCACAACAGTGTCAAGCTACTCCGTGCTCCTTTCTAGAGTAACTTATTTTCCTTTGAAAGTTGTGACCCTTGATCCACATTTTAACTTAAGGTCTGGCACACATTCCCATCCGAAGTACTCAACAAACATTTGAGTGGGCCACTAGGTGCTGCGGATACAAAGACTAGAGGGGACACAACCCCTGTCCCTTGCCCCCAATTTCAGTTTACTAGTCTGGCTCTCAGTCTCCTGACTGGCCCTATCTTTGACTTTACTGAGCTCTTAAGGAAAACTCCATGTTTCTGGCCACTGAAACTTCTGATTCTACCAATAGAATCTTACAATTATTTTACTTACTAATTTACATTATTTTACTCATCTCTTTGGGGCGTGATGTGCTCTGTCACTGAGTACAAAGATTACCAACTCTGAGAGTGAGGGAAAATAGGAAAAGCAGATTTTTAAAAGATGTTCTATTCATTTGAAACTATTTTCTGAGTACGCTGAAAAGAGGAGACTGACAATGATATCCCTTAGCTAGGCCCATGAATGGCAGTAAGGTTCTGTTTTGTGAGGGCCTTGCATGGAATAGTTTAAATGCTCCTGATTGGACAGGGCTGCTTGATGGATGAGATGGTCATTCTCAGTTTCACCTACATTCTTTGATTGCAGAGTGCCTGATGGGCCTCCCTCACCTGAATAATGGGGCATTTATTTGCCCTTATAAACTGTTATTTCATGACCAGTTGAAGCCCTAGGAGAAGAGCAATCTTCATAGAGGAAGCTCCATTCCAATTATTGTGCTAAGGTGACAATAATTATCTCTAACTTTAGAAATAATTACACTATTATATTAAGCTGTCACTAAGGAACTGTTGAAAGCTTCTGCATCCATCACTGTTGTTGAAATCATTAACATGTTTATTTTGTTTGAGGACTTGCAAATACTGTTTGGACAAGAATGCCAGAGAATGTAAGAGTAGCATTAGCCTAACTTAGAGTTTCTTGCAGAGGAGGAAACGGCAAGGCTGCTTAGTTGGCCCAAATCCAAACTGACAAAGCCTTTTCTCCTTTTTAAGTATTTCCCGATTGCCATTACGCAGATTATCAAGAAAGTCACAAAGCTCGTAGGCCTGCTCTGTGCCAGGGAGACATGACTTGGTGCAGCCAGCATTCTAGCTATTCCCGATGACTGGTCTATAGTTTGAACTTTATCGGTGGTTTTCAACCCTGTTGCATGTTAGAATCTCCCAGGGAGCTCATAAAAAAGACTCCCCAGCACCCCTCTAATGGATCTGAAGTGGAGCCAGATTGAGACCCTCTGGGCTATGGTAATAAGTCAGCTCAGGGAACAAAATAAGCCCGAAAGCAAATGGATTCAAAGAGATGGATGATGAATGGCTTGTGTAGAAAAGACGAGAACTGATCTGCCATGTGGCCACAGTAGGAAATGGTCTAAATATCATTTTATCTTTTTTAACCAAGGAGAGGGAGAGATGATTATGTTGATGAAAGTGTCATCAGTGGGCAGAGGGCAAAGGATTCATTGACGAAGGATTCACTTTAACACCAACGTTTAAAAATGACACAATTGCTGCAAAGCACCCAGCCTGGTGACTGGTGAAAATGGGTGCTCAACATTAATTTTAAATAATTCAACAGATGAAATGGCTGTCCAATACGGTTGCCACTAGCCATATGTGGCTATTTAAATTCAGAAAATTAAATAAAATGTAAAATTCAGTTCCTCAGCTGCACTAGCCACATTTTCACTGTTGAGGTGGCTAGTGGTGGCCATATTGGACAGCACAGATATAGCACATTTCCAGCACTGCAGAGAGTCCTAGTGGTGGATGGTGGTCTACAGAAACCCTTCTCAGAGGCAACCCCTTTGCCTTATGATTTATTCATGTGATCAAAGTGTAAGTATGTTATTATGAAGCGAATATCTGAAAATATCAGCAGGTAATCACTTGTAAGCATGCATTATTAAGTCATTTGGAAAGGACTTTGAAATGAAGGACAAAGAAGTAAAACTATACACTGAAGTGTGATGCTCTGCAGCAGCTACATGGAACTGTGCAAACTTGAGTTAAAGAGTCTCTTTGTGAGCCTAAACTGCACATACTTTATGGATTTCAAACGAGGGCAGGAGTGGCTGCTACGAAAATAAGATTCCCAAGTCATCGATGATGTCTTAACACAACAGCTAACCTTTGGTAAAATACAGATGGATAATACTAAAATTCTGAGTAAAACCACTGTCAATTTCAAGAGTCACTGCTTTTGTATTCCATATACATAGATATATAAAAACAACCTGAAAGTAGATTAGTAATTGCTTCCCATTTTAGGTTTTTAAAGAATGCCACAAAACGTCAAGCCTGGAGTCTGGAATCCACGTGGTCCAATTCCCTAATTTTATTCATTCATTCATTCATTCATTTTTGAGACAGGGTCTCACTCTGTCCCCCAGGCTGGAGTGCAGTGATGCGATCATGGCTCACTGTAGCCTCGACCTTCCAGGCTCAAGCGATTCTCCTGCTTCAACTTCCTGAGTGGCTGGGCCTATAGGTGTGCACCACCACACCCGGCTAATTTTTGTATTTTTTTCTAGAAATGGGGTTTCGCTATGTTGCCCAGGCTGGTCTCAAACTCCTGGGCTCAAGTGATCTTCTCGCCTTGACCTCCCAAAATGTTGGGATTACAGGCATGTGCTGCTCTGCCCAGAAACTCCCTAATTTTATAGATGAGGAAACTAAGGTGCAGTTAACAGAGATAATTGGTAGCTGAACAAAGACAAACGTGATTTCCTGATATGAACACTCCCCAAGGACCATTCAAACCCAAGGCATTTGCCTCAAATTTTTGAGAACTTTTGTTTTTTAGCGTTAAACATGGAAGAGAGCAGTTACGTGGCTCTCCGATTAAAAAATGAAAAGGCACCTCTTCACCATGAAATGTTTAGCAAAAGAATTATACACTGCTAAAGAGCATGAGGACTACATCTGTTAATTATTGGGGAAGCACTTAACTGCAGCCAAATGTCTTTGGAGGCACCGGGTTCTGGTGTCGGTGCTGCCCGGTTCATTATAAAAGACTATGGAACCAATAGCACTTTCACTGAAAAACTCAAGTTGTTTGTCTTCTGAAGATGCAGTGTGGCAGCAGTTTGCAAAGTTAGGTTTTAAAACAATTCCCCCGGAGCATTTGTCAATACAGATTCCTGGGCCTACCCCCTACCCCCTAGAGAATCAATCAGTAGAAGAGCTGAAGTAGGGTCCAGGAATCTGTGTAAGCCAGCATTTCAGGTCGTTCTGGTGTGGGTGGGCCATGGCCAGGCCATCTCAGTTTGCCCAGGACAGTGCCAGTACACACCTGCTTACACAGTTTACAGAAATAATTGTTAATAGTGCTCTTTTTCATTCTCAAAAGTGTCCTGACTTAGACAGTACAGTGTATGGCCCTCTTTCTTCTATCCATGGACCATATTTTGAAAAATACCAACTCTAACAGTTTACTATTAACAGCTACTATATTTCACCCATAGGATGCTCCCCCAAAAAGGTGAGTTCCATGTTCCCCGCTAGAGACTCCAAATAACCTATTTTCCTTCGCTCAATCATAAGACTTTAAGTAAGCATCTTTGTCTATTCCCAGCAATTTGCAAAGGTGCTTGGTGCCATTCATGTACTGAATTCAGAAACCAAGAGAGAGAATTTTATACGTGGGAGTGATGAAAAATAGACCAGGCTTCACAAAACACCACAGTGACACACAATGAATCACAACTACCATTTTATTGTTCTGATTATTGGGGTACAGAATTGTCCATATGCTCCAGGACTAGTTTGGCTATGACAGACACCACAGATTGCTCTGCAACTTTCGGGGAACGTTATCTGAGTCACACACTTCTCTGGTCATGTTTTTCCAACCATCACAATGAAACACTTTTCTCTGTGGAATGTGGAGTGACAAATTATCTCAAACCAAAGTCATCTTTCATTCATGATGGCGTGTACCAACCAGGCCACAGAACAGCATAGAACTCAGGGGACCAAGCTTCTTTCTAGAAACAAAGCTGCTTGGGAGCACTGGACTCGTGTGTACATTTATCACTGTAAGTAGACTGACAGAGGCACAAAGCGAGCCAGGTCAGATTCTGACTTATGAGTACAAATATTGTAATGAACTTTTATTTCACGTATAATACTTTTACCCTATTAGCAGCTGTTCCCAGTTTAGACACCGCTTTTATGAGTCAAGGAGTTATGGTGAAAAATCAGCAAAGCAAGGAACTTTACATTTCATTACAGCATCAGGTATGCTCACAATGGCATATTTTATTCCACAGTGCTGTTTCTTATTTGGTTCAAGCATTTCTTAGGTAGTCACAAGTTGTTCTAGATCTGGGAACTATTTAAATTTCAAGCACTTGCATACTTTTGAGAGGATGTGAACTTAGAGCAGCAGATGGTGTGTATACAAACCATAAGCAGCAATTATGACCGCAAATGATTTAACTCCAAGGAACTCTGCAGAGATTAGGGTCAGCCAGAATGCCAAAGTGGTATGTTCTGTTCTTCTTAAAAATGGGTCCTGTTTTCCAGGACTGACTCAAGCACAACTTCAGTTTCTCATCAGAGTGTAGCACTCAGTTCTACATGAGAACTGAGCGTCACAATGAGAAGAGAACATCACAATTTTAACAATGAACATAAAGGAAATGAAGGAGGCAATAGAATTCAATTCCTCCAACAGTGAATAAAGCCAATTTGAATTTTGTAAAACACTCCATACTTTATATTTCCTAAGTAAACTTTGCCTTGATTGTCCATTCAAGAGTCAAGATACACTTGGTACTTTTTAAATAGATGCACAATTCATTGGTCAAAATCACACAGCTTGCTTGAACAGCAAGATACCAAAGGACTTAATATGATGCTTTCCCCAGGAGTTACCCAAGGCACCTAGGAGAAAAGGAGCAGATCTAGGATCTCATCAAGCCCCTTATATTTTTTTAATGCTGGTTACAAGGCTGAGAAGATTCTGCCTGGTCCCTCTTCAGCAGCAGGCAGTCTCAAGTTTTGTCAAATCCCTAAAGTGACAGACTTTAGCTGTAAATATTCTAAAACATGCTCATTAAACATTTGGGATATTAACTTCAACTTTTTTTCAATGAAGGCATAAGTCGGTTCTTCCTGTAAGTATATAGTGCTTTTAAAAATATGGACTGAGGTTTCCCATGGTTGTAACAGTTCAGAGGACAAAAAGCAAATGGAATATAAGAAAGCGGTGCCACGATAGAAACAACAGTAACATTTTCTACTCATTCTGTTTTCACAAACTCCTTTTGTGACACGACATTTAGCACGGCTCAATGGCGGACACCACTGACTCCAATCAGATTTCACTTTTGTAACTGCCTTTTTCATGTCTAGCATATGTGAAAAGCCAAAACAACTAGAATTGGATGTTAAGATTCTTTTTTTCTCTCAAAAGGAATCTCAAGGTAAGAATATTTTAAAACATTAAGTGGTTCTGTTATTAATATGCATTCCATTCTAAGCTCGCCATTTTCAACCAATTTGGAAAGCAAAGATGAACCAAAGAGTAGTTAAAACCAGTGCTATCGCCAGAGTTAGACATTTCTTGAGTTTGCTAACTGGAGGGCAAATATTACTCAGTACATACGTGATTGTTGATACTTGTGCTATTTTGACCCATTTGCAAAAGTTATCCAGAGAATTCAAATTAAGAAGCCACTTTTAGGTTCACTGATGTTAGAATTATCTAATGGAATGTTCTTTTAAGTGAAAGCTTATTATCCCCAAAGGAGTCAGTTCCAATGGGAAATAGAATCCTCACTGAAAAGCCAAAAAGCAAAATTATCAAACAAAATCAAATTGCAGGGTTTTTCTGTGAAAATCCCAGAGAAGTGTGATAAAAGGGATCTGTGCTTATCTCCTAGGCAAAGGAAACTTGGATGTCATTTATCATGAAAAGAGCAAGGTTCAGGCTTCTTGGATAATCTTATGTTCCTGAGATTACAATACTCTAGTTTTGAAGCTCTAGCTCTGAAATTTACGTATGAACTAACAAATCTGAACACACTGTAATAGAGTTCCAGATATTTCCATGGGATTCTTATCAAAGGCTATTCCCTGAGACAGGCGGGGGTAGTGAAAATGTAATTCTCTGAGTACAAAAAAAATACATATAAAATCATTTTGATCTCTTTGCTTTTCCCTTTAAAGAAATTACTAAAATAAAAAAGATTTATCGCTATAGCCTAAACTCTTATGTTTTATCTTTGTAAATGTTTTTCTTTTAAATGAACACTTATTGCAAGGCCAGGCGTGGGCGGGATGCTTTCATATACATTCTCTCTCCTGATACTTCTCTTAAAATCATTATTTGTGTAGAAATAAAAATATGGTCTTACAATATACACAAAGTTAGTGAAATATTAAAATAGCTAGAAAACAACTGTAATTCTTTGTTTTTGGAAATTATAACATGAAAAAAGTTAAGCAAACTTAATGGAATCCTAAAATGAGTAGAACTTTTCAAGAATGCAATTGCAATCTTGTACTAGAAAATATAATGTGAAAAACAAATCCAAAATGCCTCTCTATGTAAATTAAAGCTCAAGCCATGGTATTCAAAATTAAAATGATTTACATAATCTACTATACTTTGTGGTTTTTTAAGTAATTAACCTTCCTGAGGTTGATTTTGTTCTCCTTAGTGTTTGCTTAACTAAAGTGCTTAATAAAATTTCTACAGAATATATTACCCTCTCCATAGATGAATATTATTTTGAACTACAATCTGACAAAAATCTAACTACATTTAATTATGCTTGATTAATCCAAATGTCACTGAGAGATTTATAGAACAGAGAAATACTTTCCAGGCTAAGTTCATCCTCTTCACTGTGAGCTTCCTGGATCCGGCATCACCACACATTTACTCTCTCCTGCCTCTAATATTGCTTTTAACATCCCACAAAAAATATTCCCAATAGTCCAAACTGGACCATGGGACTCCAGAGATCTCTGCTTCTTCTCATTTTCAAGAGACAGGCAAACCTCTATCAAAGAGGAAGTCACCACTTCCAATAGGAGGCACGCCGCCCCTGCAGCGCCACCAACACTTAAGGGGAAAGGACGGAGAGAAGTTAAGTCAATTCTCCACCTTTTGGTGTTTTATGCCAAAAAATGCACATACAGGATGCATTATGAACTTATTAAAACACTGTAAGGATATTAAGGCAAGGTAAGGGGGCTGCTTTTCTTTTAATGCAGGCTCATAACTGTATCAGACATTTGCTTAGACGCTTTCAGTAACCATGTCCTAAGGTGCTTTTAGTTTATACGCAAATAAGTTTGTTTAAAGGGTGACAAATTGGCTCTACCTATAGGGATAAAAACACATCCCATCTTCTTCTCCAGTCGTTAAATCTCCCACTGCTGGGTCACTCAGCTCCACCCACAGGGACGACCAGACAGACAACATGTTCTAAGGCATGGAGGAACTGTCATGACGGGCCACCTGTGTCACACACGAAGTAACAGTGTCCTGGCTGCCCTAACCCTATCATCCAGATCATGGGGAATTCATGTCCCTATCTTAGAAACAGAAAGGTAGAAACAGAGGTTTCTCGGGAATTCTGTGACCAAAATATTGTTGTCATTTTATTTTCCTTTTGGGGGATGAACACAGCTGATACGTGTGGACTTGAGAGGGAGGCTTTCCCAGATCATCCTTTCCTCCACCTCTAAAACAAGCTTACAAGTGTTAAATAGGGTCTCTTCTGACAAGCAGCTGTTTTAGCTACAGCATCATCATCCAGATGCTTTCAACTTCTATTCAAATAATGACTTCTGAAGTCCTAAAAAGACACATCTGGAAACTGCCGTCATTACGGGGTTTTGTTACAAGGAAAGAGCAGCCCACACTATTCAATGAAGTCTGATTGTAAAAGCTGCCTCCTCTCACCTGACCACAGTTCCCCGTTGGTCAGCAAGACAATGAACTGAAATGGGCTCCCATCTGCTCTGTCTACCCAAAGCTACAGTGTGGGGACTTTGACAGGGTCCCCTGCAGAGCTGAGTGCAGAGCCAGGCACAGAAAACAGACCCTCCAAATTCAGATCAATCGATGTGAAGGTGAGAAAAACTCAGGAATCACTAACACTTCATCTTCTAAGGAATGCACCTGTCCATGAGGAAAACAACATTGAGAAGATCTGGTGCTACCTCCTGCATCTCCCTTTCTGGCTGGATTTTTCTCCATAGCACCCATCTCTCAATTGTACTATTCAATGTCCTTATTGTGTTTCTAGTCTGTCTCCCCTAATAGAAAGTGGGTTCATGAGGCAGGGATTTCTGTCTGCTTTGACTCCTGCCATGTGCCCAGCATTCAGCACAGTTTCTAGCACACTGGAGACACTGGACAGTATTGCAGTGGAGGACTAAAGGTAGCTTTCCTTCACGACTCCTCTCTCTGCCACCCTCCCTTCGTTAGCCTCTTCTACATGTGGGTACTGGTCTTCAAGTCTCCATTTCACACCAGGACAGACACTAGGGAAAGGTACTGCCCAGGGTGGAGCTTGGTGCATACAGCAAGGTTGTCACTAGTGCTCCTTGATCGTTATGTCAGAGCTCTGAAGGTGATGAAAGTTTGCTGCTGGATATCTGGTGCAATGTGCTGACCACCGAGGCAAGGAGGCTTCCATTCTACAAACAGGCCAGATAAAACCCCAGCCCGAGGATCTACCTACAAACGCACTTTCAAAACATTAACTCGGTGTGCTTTGGTGGTGGGGTCCAGGTCTCCAAGCCATGGGAATATATACTCATGAAAAACCAAAAGGAATCCTGATGAAGACTTAACACCTTTCTCTTTCTTGATGAACCAAATTTTAAAATGGGTTGATTGAAAAGACAGGTAAGAAAATCTGTGGCACAGTTAAGGTCACAGAGGTGTTAACCCCCCTCAGTGGCACAGCTCCACCAACAACCTGTTCATAAAGAAGAGGTTAGGCGTCTCTTGGTAACTCTGGTGATGTGCTAGTTTGGAGTATTTTAACATATTTAATCAGCTAACTAATAATTGTCAATGGCTGATAAGTTCATTAAAATGTCAAATGTCCTCTATTTTCAAACCAGAACGCACTGATATCTCTAATCAATTAGACAGGAACCTGACTTAAAAGTTATCTTTCCACACAGAACAGTAAATGAAAATCTCGTATTAAGTTGTTAATCGTCCTTTCTTGCTGGCAATATTGCTTCCTTCTGTTTGCTCAAATGTAGATTATGAAGGACATTAACTTCAAAGTCAATGTTTAAGCATCTGGACTGCTGAAAAGACGGCAGAATAAACGCATGTTTATATAAGTGCTCTTGCCCTCTGACCCACACATCCAAAAGTTGAACAACAAGCTATCTATAATGAAACTAGTAAAAGTCACAACTCCATACCACAGACTCCAGGGCAATGTCTGACAGATACAATCAAGTTGGGGATGAATCGAAGAAGGGTTCTTGCACTTGCCAGGCATTTCTCCCAGTCTCCAGTGACCACAATTGCTGGGCAGTTGATGAGAGGATTCCCAAGACTCTACTGATCATTTGTTAACTCGGCAAAACAGGACTGGCAACAGTCGGGAGCAGCTGAGAACACTCTGTGCGTGCATGTTTCCAGAAAAATGAGGAGGGGAGGTTGAGATCTCAGATGAACCATGTGTGTTCATCCCCTCTGGTATCCAAAAGAGGAAGAGTGGCGAGAAGCAGAACCAGAGGAGAGAAACCAACTCTGGAACTGATCTCACAAATATGTGCTACATGCAATCCAGGAGAGCAGAAGTACAAACCCACCAAGTTCCTGCTATGATGATCACTAGTGGGAATGCGGAAATGCAAAGAGGATCTGTCTCCCAGTGGGACCTGGCCACCCCCAGGGCAGAGGATTCAACAGTGTCTATGGAAGGCACTCACAGACAACATGTTCCAAGGAGGCTTCGTGTCACTCCTTATTCCCCCAAATCCAAACAGAATGAAAACCAAAAACACCCTCCACCACTACAACCCATCAAGAGCTAGCCTTAGGGTTCAGGTGCTAAGGTCATCCTTCAAACATGTCTCGCTCAAAAGAGGAGTCAAGGAGGATTTACCCACATTCTTCTTGAACAGGTAAAACTGGTACCATACAAAGACAAATAAGAAGCAGAAGGGGTCATCATGATACTTGTGCATCAAGATAAAAGCAAAACAATACAAGAAAAGGAATGAAAGATGCAAAGGATAGATAAATACATTCTAGAAAAAGAATGAGCTCATAAACCATGAAAACTGTAGACAAAATTGTTCAGCCCTGGAAGAAATAAGAAATCAAAGAGGACAACATAATGAGCTAAGGAAAGAAGGAGATAAAAAATGAAACTAGGCTGGGCAAGGTGGCTCACACCTATAATCCAAGAACTTTGGGAGGCCGAGACCAGCGGATCACTTGAGGTCCAGAGTTTGAGACCAGCCTGGGCAACATGGTGAAACCCTGTCTCTACTAAAATACAAAAATTAACCAGGCATGGTGGCATAAGCCTGTAGTCCCAGTTACTTAGGAGGCTGAGGCAGGAGAAACGCTTGAACTTGGGAGGCGGAGGTTGCAGTGAGCACAGATCGTACCACTGCATTCCAGCCTGGGCACAGAGTGAGATGCTGTCTCGAATAAAATAAAATTAAATTAAATTAAAATAAAATAAAATAAAACTGTAACAGAAGTGGAAGCCACATTACAAGGAACAAGCCCTAGAATCAACAGTACAGAAAACTGAGTCAGTCAGTGAAATGGAGGATAAGACTTGAAAAAAATCATACAGCATGAAGAAAGATAAGATGAGTGGCATCTAAGGAAAGATAACTGTGAAGGACAGATAACAGAGAGCCAAAATAAAAATGAAGTTTTCAAGAAGAGAACAGACTAAACTGATACAAAAAGCAGTGAGGCCTGAAATGACCATATCTAATGCTCACTGCATTCCAGAAAAAGGCAATAGACAACAGTCAATCCTGAGATATACTCCAATGAAGTTACTAAATTTCAAGGATAAACAAAGAATTCAAGTATCCAGGGCAAACAATCAGGTCATCTACAAAAGGGGAAGAAAAATCCATCAGGACTCAGACCTCTCAGCACCACCAGATATGGACAACAATAAAGTAGCAATAACACCATGTCTCCAGAGAATTCAAGGAAAAAGGATGTGATCCAAGAATCTGATAGCTAGCCAAGTTATTGTTCGTAAGTAACAGCAACAGGAATACATTTGTAAATATGCAAGAAAACCCAACCGAAGCTGTAATCCAGTCTGCAAAAAAGATAAAAACATCAGCTCTCAAATGTGGAGTCTTTGTATGAAAGGGCTGGCAGTGAGCGCTGAATTCATTCAGACACAGAATTAAGTCTAAATAACTCCAGTAATTACCTACAGCAATCCACTTTAAGTTGCCTGTCTTTTTTGGTAAAAGCTGCCAAATCCATCTGATTATCTCCTCTAACTATGCCAAAATGGAAACACACAAAAGAAACCCTCTCCTGAACGGAATTAACTTGCTCTACAGATAATTTGGGGTTTAGAGCTCACCCTTTGAGGAATAGTATACTGAAGAAATTCCTCAAAAGAGGTAATACAAATCACCTGGTGTATTGTTTCGAGCACCCAACTGCTCGCTTTGGCCCTTCCATTGACTTACCATGCCACCTTGGCAAACTTAACTGCTTTGGGATTCATACGAAAAACCGAGATATACCTGCGTGGTTCACCTCATGGCATCGTAAGGATCAAATGGCATGCTGTATGCAAAAGGTCTTTGGAATCTATTCGCAAGGCTGTAAAACCACGTCACACTGTTTGGATGGAAAGAATTCTGTATTCAGGAGCCAAAATCAGATACCAAGAGACTAGAAAAGGATGAGATGGCTCCTGTGAATCTATCCCTCTACTTCCTTTCAGTTCTCCACATTTTAAAGTCATCTCTTAGCACTATAAAAAGGAAATTCAGCACTTTCACAGCTCCTGATCCAAACTTCCATACTTTTTTTTTTTTTTTTTGAGACGGAGTCTCGCTCTGTTCCCCAGGCTGGAGTGCAGTGGCGCGATCTCAGCTCACTGCAAGCTCCGCCTCCCGGGTTTACGCCATTCTCCTGCCTCAGCCTCCCGAGTAGCTGGGACTACAGGCGCCCGCCACCTCGCCCGGCTAGTTTTTGTATTTTTTTAGTAGAGACGGGGTTTCACCGTGTTAGCCAGGATGGTCTGGATCTCCTGACCTCGTGATCCGCCCGTCTCCGCCTCCCAAAGTGCTGGGATTACAGGCTTGAGCCACCGCGGCCGGCCAACTTCCATATTTTTAATTTAGAGACAAGGATGGTTTAAGAACTTAGAAAGATGTTGCCCTACCACCCAAGGAAGATGTCTGACAGTTTTCTATCCTTGATTCACCTACTATTTATGAATATTATTCACTATTTTAATATTATTTATTAATATTGTGTATTAAGCACCTACTATGTGTCAGGCACTATTTTAAATAGACACAGTCCCCACTTAAAATCAAATAGAGTAAATGAGAGAGCAATACAGAGGAATGGGAAAGAATTTAGCTGAAAAAGGGTCCATGTCCATTTGTGTTACAACCTATGTGGGGAAATCTGACCATTTGCTTATAGGCAAACCCAGTAAACAGCCAGATTCTCTGCCTAAATTAAGAGAATCATGTACAGTTGACAAAAAGGATAAATGAATACTTGGGTAAAGAGGCTAGTAAGCTAGAAGAACACAGATGTTCCTGAAACTCTTCTTGCAGTTACTTTAGGATTAAAGATAAATTCTTAATGAAGAAAACAAAGACGGGAGAAGCAAGGTTGTACTGGGGTCAGATGGATGTGAGGAAGCCAAAAAGCGTGCTAGTAAAGAACTACCGATTAAGTCATGAAGACACTGAAATCAATCTTTACTTTTGAAAAACACTTTAAAGGGAAGAACGTGATGAGATTTTTCTACACCATATTTTCCACATGCGGCCCCTTACATGGTACTGCTTGTGAGGATGTGGTAATCGATGGGCCTTCCTCAAACAAGAGAAATGCTGTCAGAGCCAGGCAGTAGGCAGCACACCCTAAACCGCTGCTTCCTCTCTCCTACAGTGTATCACACTGGAAAGCATAAAGGAGTATCATTGGAAATTGAGGCCAAGGAAGATATTACCTCAAGTTTATAAGGAAGCTAGGGTCGGCTGGGCGCGGTGGCTCGCATCTGTAATCCCAGCACTATGGGAGGCTGAGGGGGGCGGGTCACTTGAGGTCAGGAGTTCGAGACCAGCCTGGCCAACATGGTGAAACCCCATCTCTACAAAAAAATACAAAAACTAGCTGGGCGTGGTGGTGCACACCTATAATCCCAGCTATTTGGGAGGCTGAGGCACAAGAATTACTTGAACCTGAGAGGCGGAGGTTGTAATAAGCCAAGATGGTGCCACTGCACTCCAGCCTAGGGGACAGAGTGAAACTGTGTCTCAAAAAAAAAAAAGGATGCTAGGGTCTTTGCGTGTAAAGGACGATTTGTTGGTTTCTGTTTTTTTTTTTTTTTTTTTTAACATCTTTTATGCCACACAAAACTAATCATATGGAACAGTCCCATTCCCAAGACACTGACTCGGTCCTCAGACCTATGGGCTTCCTATGGCCCACCTCTCACCAGTCTCTCGGAAGTACATCAGTATTTCTTTTACCTGATTGATTATATATGAGTTCTCTGATGAGATCCTTCTAAGGATGGAAGAGATGAGCTCTTTCTAAAGATGAATGGAACTACCCTGAGCTCAGGTAATATAACGAAATAAAAGAAAACAAGATCCAGTGGAATGAAGAGAAATAGGAATGCAATCAAGCCACATGCAGCTGGTCAAAGCACACCTCGTCTCGGGGAGCAATCCCCCACGGTGGTGGGAGTGGAGCTAATTGCATTGGTACTATCATATGACTAAAGCAGGATGAATGGTTTACAAGTCAGAACTTCTACATCAGTGGACTCAACACTTACAAATTGGACTGAAACATTTATACGGACATTAAAACAGGGTGGAAGTCAAAACAGATGATATATATGGAAAATTATCATGAAGAGAAGCACATCCTGTGGAGCTGTATATAGGATGCTGGTATCAATCCGGATTCTTCGGTCACTTCTATTCCTAAGGGTAAATATAACATCATTCCTCTTTCCTTATCCCAAATCGTCTGCTAATTCCCACTTCCAACTTTTAGCAAAAAGGATTGTGAAAATCAGACTGAGCTGACAATTCTAAAACTAAGATGAATGAAAATGAAAATTATCAAGACCTGGAGCATTTTTCAAAAATAAACTAGAGAGGCCTTTTCCCTCCAATAGTCTATTTTACAGCTAGTAAAGTGCATCACACAGAAACTTCCAATTCCTTAGAAGACCACAAAGGAATACAATCTGCACAGGTACTGTATTAGATGGATAGAAGTTTGACAGAAGCATAAAAACTCCACTTCACACGCTGTGCAAATGTGGAATTGACCAGGAGGCAGTTTTTCACTTAAGATCTTTGAAACCAAGCAGTTGGGGGAAAAATTCTAAGATAACATTTGGAATGCTTTAATCGACAGAAATATACAAATGAATTTTAAAATAAAACGAAGGCATCAGTGAAGAAGATCTAACATGAAAGTCGCCACAACCTCACAATGAGAATCCGATCAGATGGAAGAAGGCAAAAGCCTAAATCATAGAGTGGCGGAGGGAGGCATGGGACAGACGGAGGGCTCTGGGACTAAATCATCAGGGCGTGGCCAGCTGATGTCTTCCGCTTCCAGGGTCCCGGGGCCCTAGGTGGAGGTTTGGGACAAATATGATATTTGGTCACAAGGACAGTACGATCTGCTGTATCTGCAATGGGAAAGGTGCACGGAATCCTGGAAGGACTGAAGACATCAGATGCTATGGAAACAAGATGGAGAGTACGAGGGCACAAGAGCTGTAAGGAGGCTCGGTGCTCTTCGGTGACAGGCATCAATCACACCACAACAAGATGTCATAAGTTACTACTTTAGTGGAAGATCTGAGTAGCTACAGGAAAAGCTCCTTGGGAAAGTCCAGGTGGTACAGAGAAAATACACATTCAAGCACTAGGAATAACTATGATGCCACGCTCAGAGCAGGTGGGAGAAAGCAGTTCTCTCTGGTTGACTTGCAGAAGGCAATCTTTCTTCACAGAGAGGACCAGAGCATTCAGTCCTCTAGAAAGTTCTATTAGTCTTGATCTTGTCCCTACAAAGAAAACAATGAGAATATCCATAGTGAGTTTGTGAGTACAACCTCCTCTGTTTTGACCAGGACTTAGAGCATTTCATTATAGTGATAATTCAAAAACCCTTGCTGTATCTCAGAATTATTTTCTACAATTACTACAGAAATAGAATGACCATTTAATTACTTACATATACTTTAAAATGGTTCTTTACTGTCAGTGAAAACTCTGGTTAGATATAGAGTGACTGCTAAAAAGTATGAGGTTTCTTTTTGGGGTGATGAAAATATGCTAAAGTTAGCGGGAAGGGCTGCACAACTCTGTGAATATACTAACAAATATGGAATTGTATACTTTTATTTATTTATTTATTATTGAGACGGAGTCTCGCTCTGTCGCCCAGGCTGGAGTGCAGTGACGAGATCTTGGCTCACGGCCACTTCTGCCTCCTGGGTTCAAGCAATTCTCGTGCCTCAGCCTCCCAAGCAGCTGGGATTACAGGCACCGGCCACCACTGCCCGGCTAAGTTTTGTATTTTTAATAGAGATGGGGTTTTGCCATGTTGTCCAGGCTGGTCTTGAACTTCTGACCTCAAGTGATCCACCCGCCATGGCCTCCCAAAGTACTGGGATTACAGGCGTGAGCCACTGTGCCTGGCCGGAATTATATATTTGTAAAGGGTGAAATTTATGTTGTGTGAATTAATCTCAATAAAACTCTTATTTAGAAACTGTTTTGAAAATAAATTTTCTTAGAATCTCTCATGTATAAATACCTAGTGAATTTACCATACTTACTAAATTCTTTCCCCAAATCTCTACTGATTATTTGTACAGTTTAACAATTTTAATTGTCAGGCTAAGCATTTTAAAATTTTAAGAATTGCTTTCTGCTTAAATTTGTTCATCTAATAACATATTAGAAGTTAAGACTAATACTTAATTAGCATACAACCTGAACTACTTAGTTTTAAAATTGCCTTTAAAATAATATTCAATTAAAGCCACCTTTTTACAACCAAACATTTTTCTAAAGATGGCTTCTGCACTACTCAAATTACTCCACATATCAGAGCAATAGTTTGAACCATTTGAATCAACTGGTCACAGTGATGCTCAACATTCTATTTGACTTACATACGACTGAAAATGGAATCAACAGAAATTGGTATGATCCAGGTATTTCAAGCTGATTTAGCTTAAACGTGGCTGGGAATAGTGAGAGTATGTATGTTTGTGTCCACAAACCAAACTTCTCTAAACTTCATCATTTGAGATGAGTGGCCAGTCCAGCAATATTGTATAGCAGTCCACCATGACACTTCCATAGAAAAAAATAAACATCCATATGGATATCATTTATAACACTTGTCAGAGAAGACCAATGCTACTAAATGGTACAATATTGCAAAGCTATATAAACTGTATTTGTTTACAAATATCTTTGTTGCATTATGCTAAAGTTGTTAAAAAATCAAGGTTTTCAGAGTAATAAGAAATATATACAATTAAAATATATTGGGGAGAAACATTACAATGTTAAAATAGAATAAAATATCAATATGAACTTATGATTTAAAATATATTTTAAATATAGCTATATTTTATAGCTCTGTCCAGGAAAAGGGCCTAGAAAAGGTATAACAAGCATTCTCAATTCTCAGATTAGCATCTCTAATACTGATTAAAAAGAAACAGGGCTGGGTGCCGTGGCTTATGCCTGTAATCCCAGCACTTTGGGAGGCTGAGGCAGGCAGATCACCTGATGTCAGGAGTTTGAGACCAGCCTGGCCAACATGGCGAAACCCCATCTCTACTAAAAATACAAAAAAAAAAAAAGTAGCCAGGTGTGGTGGCTCATGCCTGTAGTCCCAGCTACTTGGGAGGCTGAGACACAAGAATAGTTTGAACCCAGGAGGCGGAGGCTGCAGTGAGCTGAGATTGAGCCACTGCACTCCAACCTGGATGACAGAGTATGACTCTGTCTCAAAAAAAAAAAAAAAAAAAAGAAAGAAAGAAACAAGACTCCTTGGGGGAGAATAGTTGATTCCAGGACACGGGCACAGAAGGTATAAGATGAACCTAGGATATCATCTTGGGCAAGAAACGCTTTCAAGGCAATAGAACACGAAGGATCCAGCTGGAAATAGCTCTCATTGGCCAAAGGTATGTCAATTCAAGCATCAAAAAGGAAAATGACTGTTACATACAATAACATGGATGAATCTCACATAAGGCCAGATACAAAAGGGTATAGACTATGTGTTCCTTTTAAGTTCAAGAAGAGAACCTATGGTGACAGAATTAGAAAAGTAATTATATGGTGGAGGAGGGAGGGAGAAGTGTTAGACTAGAAAGGAGTCTTTGGGGGTAGAGGAAATATAGATGTAAAAAAAAAGCTGTAAACTTAAGATGTGTGCACTTTACTATTACTACATGTTATGCTTCAATAAAATAAGTGCCAATTAAAACATATCAAAGTAAAAAAATCTATAATAATACTAAAAAAGACAAAGCCATAAACTCATTTGTTACCATTTAAGGTGGCTTTTAACATATTTCTTACCTGGACAATTGGTAACTTGAAGGGAATTTAATTGTCCCTTTAAATGTAAAAGGAAGGAGTTAAACACTTATCAGAAAAACTGTACTTCAAAATACCTAAATGGCCTTATTTGATGAGGAACAGCTTTACTTTATAGGCGAATAATTGACAAAGGAATCATTTTTTTAAACGTCCTTTTATAAACCCAAATAAAATTACTGTGTTAATTTTAACACAGGTCGAAATGATCAATTGGGGTAAAAGCCATTAGGTAAACAGCTGATGGGTAAGTATACATTTGCATAGTGCCAAAATAACACCGCACAGATTATTTTCTAGTGAAAAGGGGAAAAATAACTATAACTCAGAGTGATCAGACAGCCATCACCTAAACTATGCTCAATCATAACATCACTAATGGTGGCTCAATGAGATGTCATGGGTCTCACAGTGTAATTCTGCAACAGTGCTTATGGATATTCTAGCAAAAAATGTTCCATTAGCTCTTTCTTTCTTTCCTTCCCCCTTTTTCTTTCTTTCTTTCTCTTTTCTTTCTTTCTTTCTGTTTCTTTCTTTCTTTTTTTCTTTCTTTCTTTCTTTCTTTTTGACAGAGTCTCACTCTGTCGCCCAGGCTGGGGTGCAGTGGCACATTCTCGGCTCACTGCAACCTCTGCCTCCTGGCTTCAAGTGATTCTCATTCCTCAATCACCTGAGTGGCTGGGATTACAGGCATGCGCCACCACTCCTGGCTAATTTTTGTATTTTTAGTAGAGACAGGGTTTTGCCATGTTGTCCAGGCTGGTCTCGAACTCCTGACCTCAAGTGATCTGCCCACCTCGGCCCCCCAAAGTGCTGGGATTATAGGCATGAGCCACCGCACCCAGCCGCCATTAGCTTGTAATGAACTCCCAATTTATAGAAAATACAGGGAATGGGGAATAAGCTAAATGACATTTCAAAGAATAAATTAAACAAATCAAGGTAGGATCCTTTTTCAGGACAACTGGCATGGTCTCTCAACAACGAAATGCAACCTAAGTATCCATCAACAGATGAATGGATAAAGAAAATGTGATGATATATACACAGACACACATCAATGGAGTACTATTCAGCCATAAAAAAGAATGAAATCCAGTCATTCGCAACAACATGGATAGAACTAGAAGTCATTATGCTAAGTAAAATGAGCCAGGCACAAAAACATAAACTTCACATGTTCTCACTTATTTGTGGAATCTAAAATTCAAAGTAATTGAAGTCATGGACACAGTGAGTAGAAGAATGGTTACCAGAGGCTGGGAAGGGTAGTGGGAGGGTTGAGGAGAAGTGGGGATGGTCAATGGGTACAAAAAAATAGAAAGAACGAAAAAGACCTACTATTTGATAGCACAATAGGGTGACTACAGTCAACAATAACTTAATTGTATATTTTGAAATAACGTAGAGAATGTAATTGGATTGCTTGTAACTCAAAGGATAAATGCTTGAGGGGATGGATGCCCTATTCTCCGTGACATGCTTATTTCACGTTGCATGCCTGTATCACAACACCTCACGTACCCCAGAAATATATACACCTACTATGTACCCACAAAACTTTTTTTTAATTAAAAGACAACAACAACAACTTGAGACTACCCAGATGTGTTATGTGGTCCTGGAATAGATCTCGGTTTAGACAAATCAGGTGAATGATTATTGACATGGAAAGATGGGATGGTTAAATGAAACAAAAGCAGGTTGTAAAACAGTATGAATAGTGTAATCTCATTTGCAAAAAATGCATATATACACAAATGGCAAAATGTCTGGAAGAACATACAGAAGCTATAGCAGTGGCAATCTCTGGGTTTTGGGAACACAGAGGTCTCTCCTTTCTTTTTTGGCTTACTTATGTCTTCTGTTTTTTCTTTTCTTTCTTTTTTTTTTTTTTTTGAGATGGAGTCTAGCTCTATTACCCAGGCTGGAGTGCAATGGTACTATCTTGGCTCACTGCAACCTCCGTCTCCTGGGTTCAAGCAATTCTCCTGCTTCAGCCTCCCAAGTCGCTGGAATTACAGGCACGTGCCACCACACCCGGCTAATTTTTGTATTTTTAGTAGAGACCGAGTTTCCCCATATTGGCCAGGCTGGTCTTGAACTCCTGACTTCAAGTGATCCATCCACCTCGGCCTCTCAAAGTGCTGGGATTACTGGCATGAGCCACTGCACCCAGACAACGTTTTCTTATTTTTTTATAATGCACATACACTGCTTTTTTGTTAATACAGGATTATTTTAAGTTAAATGAAGCAGAACCCTACTGTTGCTAGTAGAGTTGAAGCTTAAGGGTAGGTAGTCAGAAGAAAACTACAGATTATTTTCCTTATTACCATAAAACAGTGAAACTTCTTCTGTGATTGATAACGTTTCCTTTATAATGTTTAAATTTTTTATTGTGATAAGCTACACATAACATAGAACTTACCATCTTTTTCTTGTTTGAGACACGGTCTTGTTCTGTCCCCCAGGCAGGTGTGCAGTGCTGCAAATCATAGCTCACTACAGCCTGGAAGTCCTGGGCTCAAGTGATCCTCCCGCCTCAGCCTCCTGAGTAGCTAGGACTACAGACACACACCACCACACCTGGCTAATTTTACCTTTTTAAATTTTTTGCTGAGACGGGGTCTATGTTGCCTAGGCTGGTCTCGAACTCCTGGCTTCAAGAGATCATCCAACCTCAGCCTCCCAAAGTGTTGGGATTACAGGCGTGAGCCACCACACCCAGCCCGGAACTTACCATCTTAACCATTGCTACATGTACAGTTCAGTGGCACTGAGTACATTCACGCTGTTGTGCAAGCATCACCATCATCCATCTCCAGAAGTTTTTCATCTTTCCACCTGAAACTCTGTACCCACGAAACAATGACTCCCCATTCCCTCTTCCTCGCTAGCCCCTGGCAACCTCCCTTCAACTTTGTGTCTCTGCATTTGACTACTCTAGGTACCCCACATAAGTGGAATTTGTCCTTTTATGTCTGGCTTATTTCACTTAGCATAATGACTTCAAGATTCACCCATGTTGTAGCACATATCAGAATGTCCTTCCTTTTTAAGGCCGAATATTATTCCATTGCATGAACTGATCCCCTTTTAGATTGATTGATCATTTTAACTTATTTTTCATTTTCAACCTATAACGTTTATGATGACAAACTGCAAATTTAATTGCTTTTTAAATAAAATTCATGGTAGGCCAAATCCCTGCTCGCTGTTGTGAATACCTCTACAGTGCAAGAATTCCTGGAACGGTGAGTGGGACACCTTTACTCAGACAAATCAGATACTTTGTAATGGAAATCAAAGTGGTACATTACTGTTTCGCTTTGTATTTTGAAGCATCCCTGGGTTCACTGCTGGGATTGCTCCAATCGTCGGCTTCAGGTGTGGTCTTGTAATGGCGCCATGCGGACTTATTAAAAACTGGAAGTCTCTCAAATGACTCACTTGAAAGAGCCTATTGGAGAAACAAAAATATACACCAAAGGTCCACAGTGTCATTTTTCTCAAGTGAAATAGTAACCCAAATTTTATGTAAAACATCAGAAACCTTAATACATATTTTCAAAATGATATTAAAAATACACCTTAGTAGTTTACTTAGACTGGCCAGGAAAACATTAAAGCTTTTTTAAAGGAATGAAAACATTTGCTCATTCAAAATCAGAACTGAAATACACATGACCAGAACAAAACATATTTTAATTCAGCTCATACTGCTTTGATCAACTGTTTTTACTATACCTGGTGATTGGTCTCACGAAGGGCCCAGGAAGAAATAAAGTCTCATGCATCCCAGGTTTATAAACACATACCATCAAGTGATATTAAATATCACATTACTTAGAGGCATGGGCATCTAAGATAAATACTCCCAATAACTGGTTAAATTCTGGTGTCACATACACAGGTTAAGTATCCCTTTGAAATGCCTGGGAACAGGCCGGACACAGTGGCTCACGCCTGTAATCCCAGCACTTTGGGAGGCTGAGGTGGGTGGATCACCTGAGGTCAGGAGTTAGAAACCAGCCTGGCCAACATGGTGAAACCCTGTCTCTACTAAAAATACAAAAAAATTAGCCGGGTGTGGTGGCACGCACCTGCAATCCCAGCTACTCAGGAGGCTGAGGCAGGAGCATAGCTTGAACCCAGGAGGCGGAGGTTGCAGTGAGCTGAGATGGCGGTACTGCACTCCAGCCTGGGTGACAGAGCGAGACTCCATCAAGAAAACAGAAGAGAAGAGAAGAGAAGAGAAGAGAAGAGAAGAGAAGAGAAGAGAAGAGAAGAGAGAGAAAAGAAAAGAGAGAAAACAGAAGAAAAGAAAAGGAAGGAAGGAAAGAAGGAAAGAAGGAAGGAAGGAAAGAAAGAAATGCTTGGGACCAGAAGTAGTTCTGATTTTTTCCGATTTTGGAATATTTGCATTGTGCTTACCTGTTAAGCATCCCTAATCTGAAAATCTGAAATCCGGAGTGCTCCAATAAGCATTTCCTTTAAGCTTGACCTTTGAGCAAGCATCACATTGGCGCTCAAAAAGTTCCAGATTTTCTTTTTTTTTTTTTTGACGGAGTCTCGCCTAGTCGCCCAGGCTGGAGTGCAGTGGCGCAATCTCGGCTCATTGCAAGCTCCACCTCCCGGGTTCACGCCATTCTCCTGCCTCAGCCTCCCGAGTAGCCGGGACTACAGGCGCCTGCTACCACACCCAGCTAATTTTTTGTATTTTTAGTAGAGACGGGGTTTCACTGGGTTAGCCAGGATGGTCTCGATCTCCTGACCTCGTGATCCGCCCGTCTCGGCCTCCCAAAGTGCTGGGATTACAGGCTTGAGCCACCGCGCCCGGCCAGTTCCAGATTTTCAAGCATTTTGGATGGCAGATTCTTGGGTTAGGGATGCTTGACCCGCAGTAGTATGTTATGCCACCATTTAAAAGAATGAGCCAGTTCTACATAAACTGTTCTGGAAAGATCTCCAAGACAGATTGGAAAGTAAAAAAAATAAGAAGGTGCTGAAATTTCATTTATGTGGGAAAAATTCTATTTTTCCCATATTTATAAATGTAGAATCAACTCTAGGAGGAACTGTAAGACGCTAAGACCTGTGGTGATCTCCGCTGAAGAGAACTGGTGGTTTAGGGCCAGTGGGAGGAGAGACTAATTTTTCCTTTTGCAGCTTTTAAATTTTTATTATGTGTCTATATTACCTATTCAAAAAAATGTTACAAATATTCTAGAGTTTAGAAATAAAAGTCCAATTACCACCAATGAATAAGAAAAATAGTGTTACAGAGAAGTTTTTTTTTTATTTTTTTTTTTTGAGAAGGGGTCTTGCTCTGTCGCCCGGGCTGGAGTGCAGTGGCCGGATCTCAGCTCACTGCAAGCTCCACCTCCCGGGTTCACGCCATTCTCCTGCCTCAGCCTCCCGAGTAGCTGAGACTACAGGCGCCCACCACCTCGCCCGGCTAGTTTTTTGTATTTTTTAGTAGAGACGGGGTTTCACCGTGTTAGCCAGGATGGTCTCGATCTCCTGACCTTGTGATCCGCCCGTCTCGGCCTCCCAAAGTGCTGGGATTACAGGCTTGAGCCACCGCGCCCGGCCCGAGAAGTTTGTTATTAAATGAACCTTTTATCTAACCATATTATGATTACCGAATTCTTGTAACTTTGGGAAGGCCAGTGAGTTTTTAAAACAGAAGACCAAAATACTTCAGTTTATGAAAATCTATCTCTTTTTAGATCAGATCTTTCAATAGGCATGCAGTTTTTTAAGTCACAATTTAAAATTACGGTTTTAAAAATCAGCATTTTAATTTTTTTTTCTCTTTTGAGACGGAGTCTCATTCTGTCGCCCAGACTAGAGTACAGTGGCACCATCTTAGCTCACTGCAACCTCTGCCTCCCGGGTTCAAGTGACTCTCCTGCCTCAGCCTCCTGAGTAGCTGGGACTACAGGCGTGCACCACCACACCAGCTAATTTTTTGTATTTTTAGTAGATATGGGGTTTCACCATGTTGGTCAGGCTGGTCTCGAACTACTGACCTCAGGTGATCCGCCCACCTCAGCCTCCCAAAGTGCTGGGATTACAGGGATGTGCCACCGTGCCTGGCCAAACTCAGTATTTTAATTTCTATACCTCCAGGTTTTATATTTTGTTATACCTGAGCATAGAATCAAGGGTGAGGCATAACATGGGTTTCATGGGTAAGTGAAGTAAATCTGAGATGAATCTAAGAAACGATTGCTATTCTCAATCAGCGATTAGAACTTAAAGCTTTAAAAAGCAAAGATGCCTCATACTAACAAATAAAATGCAGTACCTAGGCCGGGCGCGGTGGCTCAAGCCTGTAATCCCAGCACTTTGGGAGGCCGAGACGGGCGGATCACAAGGTCAGGAGATCGAGACCATCCTGGCTAACACGGTGAAACCCCGTCTCTACTAAAAAAATACAAAAAAGCCGGGTGAGGTGGCGGGCACCTGTAGTCCCAGCTACTCGGGAGGCTGAGGCAGGAGAATGGCCTAAACTCGGGAGGCGGAGCTTGCAGTGAGCTGAGATCCGGCCACTGCACTTCAGCCTGGGCGACAGAGCGAGACTCCGTCTCAAAAAAAAAAAAAAATAAATAAATAAATAAATAAATAAATAAATAAATAAATAAATGCAGTACCTTCAAATAAATGACAGCATCAGTACCCACTCCTTCCATAGAATACAGTTTCAGATCTCCTTGAAAATATCTAGCATACAGACGGGAAATTGGCAAACCATAACCAAATCCAGCCTATTGAGAAAAGAAAATTAATACAGTGAGACAGGCACAAATGCTACCACATTTTATATGATGACCATTCAGAGAAGGTTAAAATAAATTCTTGATTCAGATTTAAATCAAAGAAATTACTGACTCAACCTTTACAATGATGTATATCCTCTTCTATGGCAAACAACCTCTTTATTTTCACCTGCAAAAACATGTCTTATATGTTTGGATAATAATAAAAATATTCTAATTTTTAACTAATACTTTTTTAGCATTTAAAAGCAAAGTTTTATCATTTTTAAAAAGCACATTCCAAGGCTGGGCACAGTGGCTCACACCTGTAATCCCAGCACTTTGGGAGGCTGAGGCAGGTGGATCACCTGAGGTCAGGAATTCGTGACCAGCCTTGCCAACATGGCGAAACCCCGTCTCTACTACAAAAATTAGCTGTGCGAGGTGGTGGGAGACTGTAGTCCCAGCTACTCAGGAGGCTGAGGGAGGAGAATCGCTTGAACGCGGGAGGTGGAGGTTGCAGTGAGCTGAGATGGCGCCACTGCACTCCAGCCTGGGTGACAGAGGGAGAAGAGGGAGACTCCATCTCCACAAAAGAAAAAAAAAAAAAAAAAAAAGCACATTCCAAATCAAGGGGAATGGGACCTGATGACAAAACTAAACCACATCATTTCAACGTCCCATGATCAGATTTCCCTGCTCTTGGAAGTGAAAATCAATAGCGCAGTGCTGAGTGCAAATCTACCAGTAACAAGACCAGAACACGGAAAGGAAAACAATTTTCTGATGGGTTCCGGGAATGTGAGAATATTTTGGTATATTATAGTTCAGATATTTTTAGAGATTAAAAAAATTTTCAGTACCCTACTATATCTCTATGTCATGGAACTCTGACTGTCAATAACAGGTGTTCAGGGAGAAAAAAAAAAGGTCTCGGGTATGGACAAGAACAATACGAACCGAAACTAAATGTAATACCGTTTGCGGTGGCAGTGGGGCAGGGTGTGGAAGGAGATATTGTAACACCAAGCTTCCTCACTTCTGGTTAAATCTATGAACAAGGTTAAGGAAGGAGGGCAGGGGACCATGTGCATAGAGTCACATGGGCCTTAGACTCAGATAGACCCAAGTTGAAATCCACTTTCTGTGTGACTCTGAGCAGTTTGCTCAACCTCTTTGAGACCGTTTTTTCATCTGAATATATGATTAAAAAAACTGACCTCAGAGCTGCTCTAAGGATTAAATAATATAACAAGTATCAAATCTTGGCACAGTGCTTACCACAGTAAAACTAAATAAATCGAAGCGTACTCCAGCTACTGGAAGCAGCAATTTTATGAAGTTACATGGATTTCTGCCCTTTTCTAACATCTCTCCTTGATACCTTCTCTCAGGGTAGCTCCTAACTGAAAGGGCAGAGGGTAAAAGAACATACTCCATTATTTGAGGGCTTTAGGACTTGCTGAATATGGCCAGTAGTGAAGATGAGGTATCTACAGTAGTGACTCAGGTAACCACAGCAAAGAAACTAGCTCACTCTAGGAAGAGATGTGAGGAAATCTGCCTTCTATGCTCAAGCAAGGCCCAGAGCCTGCCCTCAGGTCCGACACGGAACAGGCGAGAGCTCCGAGGCCAATGCAGATGTGAGTGTAAGCCCAGACTCTCAGAGTGCAGAGGAGGGGTCTGGACCTCGGATTTGCTGAGGTTCAGGAAAGGTTTCCCAGAGTGTCAAAGCATCCGCAGGAGTTCGCTGGGTGGACATTCTCACAACAGAAATGCACGTGTAAAGGCACAGAGGTGTAAAAGTGCGAGTTGCTCAATGAGGAAATTATGTTTTCTAGTAGTACATATCCATGTGCCCACTTTAAAGCTGAGGAGAGTTTCTTTCTCTTTTTTTTTTTTTTGAGGCAGAGTCTCGCTCTGTCGCCCAGGTTGGAGTGCAGTGGCATAATCTTGGCTCACTGCAACCTCCACCTCCCAGGTTCAAGCAATTCTTGTGCCTCAGCCTCCTGAGTAGCTGGGATTACAAGCGTGCGCCACTGCTCCTGACTATTTTCATGTATTTTTGTTAGAGACCGGGTTTCACCATGTTGGCCAGGCTGGTCTCGAACTCCTGACCTCAAGTGATGCACCCGCCTTGGCCTCCCAAAGTGCTAGGATTACAGGCCAGTTTCTTAACTGGGAGAGCCACTAGCGGAAGCATTTCTTCAAAAGGAAAGGCCACATAGTACACTGGAAAGAACACAGACATGGGCAGCACCAACTCTGCAGTTAATTAGTTCAATGACTTTGGGCAAGGTCATTTCCTCATTTCCTCGTCTATACAATGGGAGTGTGCGTGCGTAATTTTTAAAAGTCTCTTACAAGTCCCCAGTTCCTCAAGATGCTATTTTAAGACCTGGAAGAGACAATCTATACTTCTTTTAAACAACTGAGGAAGGTGCTAGATTTGTTTGTGCTGCCTTTTTTCCTTTTGATGTGTATTTAAGTGCATGCCAGAGCCTAGTCAAGGCAATGCCTCTCAAACGTGACCTTTCATGAATCTTCTCGAATCCTATATAAATGATTTCCTGTTTCCAACATGCTGAGTTAACAAACTCTGTCTCAAATAAAGGATGCAAAGTGTTTGATTTTATTCATACAAATAAAATATAATCTTATGTGCTTATCAGTCAGGCAGGACTTTAAAATGAAACTTAATTTATACCCTGAACCATTTTGCAGACTGATAGATATGTTGCTGTGTTTAATGACACAGGGTTCAATTGTTGTTTGTCAATTAGAAACACTCAGCAGGGGAAGCAAGTGTGGCCCTACCAGGATCTAAATGCTACCATGGTAACCAGAGGCTTTTCTCACTGACTTAATAGGGCTGAAGGCTATTTCCAGAGTGAGACAGAAAGGGCTCTGAAAACGCATACACCACCTATATGTTTCATGCTAATGTTATTTAATATAAAAATTTAGTGTTTTCATAATTTAACATTTTAATTATATAAACAAATTTGACAGTGGAGATTCCAAGGCACTAGGTGATTCGCGCCTCTGTGGTATGCACGCCAGAGTGTGCAGGACCAAGTGGCAGCTATGCATTCAGTACTGTCCCTTTGCTCACCCACTGGTAACTTCCACCCCTTCCAAGGGTAGCACAAAGTGGAAAATGGTGCTCCAGTAGCAGTCTTACCACGATGAGGTACTTTTCTCTGTATTTGGGAGTGAGGCACTCAGCTCGGAGTGTTTCTTAGAGATAAATCAGAGAGGAAATAGAAGTACAAAGGATTCACAAAGAAAGTAGCCAAGGCAAAAAATTCCCCCTCCTCCAAACCGCAACATTCTAAATCAACTACACTAATGTGACAACCTGGGGAGAGAGGCAGCTCCCTCTGAACCCCTTCCCGTGCTTATGATCTTTCCTTCAGCAGCAGTTTGAGATGCTTACCAAAGGGGCAGCTCTGGTAGGCTCCAGGCTGGGTCTAGGAGCAGTCGAATACATGTAGTTAAAAAGACGATCTATTTTTCGAAGTGGGACACCACCACCTAGGTCACTGATCTGCAATGTACAAAATGTTAACAATCAAAACAAAGAAGTTGATCTATACTTAGTAGGAGGCAGTGGGTTCATTAAATAAAGTACATAGCAGATTACTCTAAAATGTACAAGGACTTTGAATCCCCCAGTGACATGGCTCCTTTGTGAACAGTGTAAAGCAAAGGTGGCCGAATGGTACAGTAGGATCCAACAGGCTTGATGTTGAGGTCTTGTTCAACTCCATGAATAACAAGGTTCTAACGAAGTTTAAATAAGGTAACTTAAGCCAAGGATCTAGCACAGAACTTACAAATAGGACACTCAATAAATGTCAATTTTCTTCCCTGTGATTTTTCAATGTCTAGATACTATTAAATCACAACTGATAATTAAAGTATACATGCACATAAAACAGTTACCTTAATGGATAAGTCTTCTTTACCCAAAGTAACGAGGGTTTTAACAGCGGGATAGCCCTCTTTTCTGTCTTCATAGAGTTCGACTGTTGCTCTCATTGAGTTCTAAAATAATAAGATCTTTTTGTTAATCATACTGCCGAATCACAAACCATAATTTTTAAAGAGAAAGAAGTGCAAGATGACTTATACCCAACAACCCTTTTTTGGGGGCAAATATTAGTTGGATTTTTATGGCACTTTTCCCTCTAAAGAGCTTAGCTAAACGTGCTCAAATCAAGGAAAAAATTCCTGACACTTTGTTTTTCACCTAGTTTTAGCCTCATCCAACATGCTAAATATTTATTTTTCTCTCCTTCTTCTTTTTTTTTTTTTTTTTTTTTTTTTTTTTTTGCTTTACGGTATTTAAATTATTCAACTCAATCCAGAGGAATGTTTTTATCGCATGTAATGAGGCTATGCAGAGGCTGATTTGTGCACTTTAAATCCTATTTATCAGTCTGCATTTATAGAGCACCTTTTCTCTAAAGAAGGCAGAAAAACTGAAAGGATGCATGCTTCCCACAAAAATTAATCATTTGGCTGAAAAAAGTAGAAGAAATATCGGTTAAAAAGAAATTCTGAAAAAGCCACAGCTGCTGAAGAGAAAGTTCACAATTTAATGCCCATTTCAACCTTAAAGCATTACATCAGTAACACTCTAATTTTTGGAAGCAAATCAGCATAACTGATTTTTCAGGTGTTCAATTTAGTATTTCACGCATTGGAAGAAATGAAATTTTAGCTCAAATGCCTTGTGCCTGTAATACTGCTACTGTAAATGTCATTAGCTACTGATTAACAAAAGCAACAGCTTAAGTTGCAGAGTCTAAAGGATTTGGTGGGGTGGTGGGGGGTGGTTCTTTTGGTCCAGCTCATCTACATCTTTCTCTGCCTCTCTTGGATCTTCTGAATTGATTCAAATATTTTATAAAAGGGTTGCAGGATCTCTCAGGACTGGAACAACCACTAATGTACCAGTGTGGTTAATTTTCAGAAGCATAAATATGTATAAACATGCTTTTATTTTGATCTGGCTACCACCAATAAAGCCTTTGCCAGGTTTGGAAACTAAAAAGTATCTCTAATCTCATAACCAAAGAAAAAAACAGTATGGATTTTACATAAAATCACTAAAGTGCAATTAAGCTTCAAAATCAATATGTACTAATATTCACGAAAACTATACTGTACACAGCAATTTTTCATCTCACAGTGTACAAATTATAAAACCCACAGGATATCAGAAATAGAATTTTTAAAATGGTTATGCAAAACCTTTTTCTCATGCTAATCTAATGAATCCATTATGCTCTGAATCAAAGTAATTTAAAATGAAGACTTCTTTCCATGTTTTTAAAATTCCACTTACCTTGAACAACTCAAATAGCATATGAAACAGATGTGAGGGCACATAAACCACCTGAATAGGTTTGTCTGGCGCTTTGGCTGAAAACAGAGACAAAACCATCAATCAATAAGGACCCAAACTAGGAGAAACTCAAGAATGATGTTTGCACTCTATTTTCCAAGTGTGTAAAACAGAGCTCTATAAAAGGCTAATTTGAGTTTCCACCTCTAAAGGCAGGGCTGAGCAAAAGCATATGCTTTGGAATCAAACAAACCTGGGGTGAAACCCCGTTCCTTCACTTACCAGCTATGTGACCTTGGATAAATCACTCAATCTCTTTGAAACTTTGTGGAGCAGAATTGGAATATTATCACCTATGCCATAACATCCTGAGTATTACAGAAGGCCAGCCAGATATCACTTGGTGTTTTTCAAATTGCGGGCTACCTTCTGCCACTGACCCCAGGGGGAATTCCACGGGGAATGTGGAGCAACCGGGAAAATAAAAAAAGGGCTGGTGAACTGGACTAAATGGCAGTGTTCAATTTTGTTAAATTATGACAAACAAGACATCTTATAGCATAGAATGTAAAGTTCACGTAACTTTTTCTCAAGCAGCTAGCAGATAAACCCCTAGAGACCTACGATTTTTTCCCCTTGCACCATGGGTCGTCTGAAGAAAATCTGAGAAGCACCAAAACCCGGGTCAAGCACTAAGAAGAGTGTGGGATACAGAGTAGATGCTCAAAAATATAGTCCTTCCTCCTCCTCATGACCCAAAATCACTTAAGAGATTGAAACTACATGAACTCTCTCAGGTAGAATGCTGTAATTTCGACCAGCTACTTCCTCTAATAAGGTAATTAACAATAATATAAATCAGAGCTCACATTTGCTTGATTCTTAGCAGTCTACCAAGAGCTTTCACATACATTATTCAATTGACTCCTCCTGACAACATTTCCTGGCTCCTAGCAGGGTGGTGGTGTTTAGCGGCATGGAAACAGGCTTTGGGAAGCCTGTGTGACTTGCCCATGGTCCCAGAAGTGGCACCGAAACCGGACACCTGAACCAAGAGCTTTGGATTCTAAATCCTGAACTCTTCAAAGAGCAATTATTTTCATTTTTATTTATTTATTTTTTGAGACAGAGTCTTGCTCTGTTGCCCAGGCTGGAGTGCAGTGGCGCCATCTCGGCTCACTGCAACCTCCGCCTTCCAGGTTCAAGCGATTATCCTGTCTCAGCCTCCTGAGTGGCTGGGATTACAGGTGTGCGCTGCCACTCCTGGCTAATTTTTGTATTTTTAGTAGAGACAGGGTTTCCCTATGTTGGCCAGGCTGGTCTTGAACTCCTGACCTCAGGTGTTCGCCCGCCTCGGCCTCCCAAAGTGCTGGGATTGCAGGCGTGAGCCATTGCGCCTAGCTCCTTTATTGTCATTTTAATGGGGCTCGAGGAACAAGCTGGGTGCTCAGTTTATCTTGTACCAAATGGCATGATTAGTTACATAAACAGCCTTATGAATTCAACCTTTTCACCCCAAATCTCAAGAAAAGGCAAACGCCTTTTATACAGTGGGATTTTTTTGTTTTGTTTTGTTTTGTTTTGTTTTTTCAGTTTAAACAACATTCTCTAGGAGCCATATAAAGGCTTGCTCAATTACTTGCACTTTTCTTTGGGAACATTATAGTTTAGATTTCTTTACTTCCTTTTAAAACCATGTTAGATGTTTTTGTCCATGACTCTTTCCTAGTTCTGGGTCTCGAGGCTGGCTGTTAAGTAGTAGATGCTTAATAGATGTTTGCTGACTTATAAATAAGTAGAATATGAATTTTCCATCTAAGGGCACATTTTTAAAAGTCAATTAAAAAAAATGGCCTAGGTTTGTCATATTCAAGACTCCAGAAATAATAAAGTCTCTATTTTGTACAATCATTGCTCCAAATGCCATTAGTTGAAACAGCATTTAAGAAATACCATTGGATATAAGGAATTTTATTTCCAGACAGTTCTCCTTCCAAAATAAAAAAGCATCCACTTAAGGTGTTCAGGATCAACCTCCAACCTGCATCTCCAACATACAACTTGTTAAGGCAAAAACACATTCCTTAATCATGTTCACAGAGAGCTCTAGCATTAATAAATTATACATAAAAATAATCACTACACTACCCAAAGCAACATAAAGCTAGAGGCTACCTAGAAACACCAGCATTCATTTATCTTAGTGATAGGACAAGGGGCTTCAGAACATGATTGAAACGGGGCTTCTGTAATTCGTGAGACAATGCCAAAGAGTCGGAAAGCTCCTCTCCTGGTGGGTGAGCTGCCCAGCATGACAGCCTCAGTGGGGACAGAATGTGCTGACATGGGCTGGCACTTGGAAATCAGCAAGAACAGGCCTGCTGCTTTGGCCTTTAGAATGAGGGAGGCTGTCACTCACGCAAAAGAGCAATTTGTTACTACCTGTGGATGTGAGGTCAGCTCCTGCCTAGTCCGTATGAAGAGAGAGAGAATATTAAGATGGCTCTCATCAGGAACACTCCAGACAAGCCCACTTGGTCCTGGTACTGTATTTATTCAATGGGGATATGACTCTTCTCAGAGAACTCAAGAGACCTTGAAAGCAGCTTTGACTTCATGCCTTCTAGTCAAATAGAGGGGCCATGTCCTTCAACAGCAGCCTGAACTCCTTTCACAGTTTAATCTCATTATAAGAGAAATACATTTTTAATGTACTTCTGAAGGGGAATTTGGTTTATCTTTTTTTAAATTTTTTTTTTGAGACAGGGTCTTGCTCTGTCACCCAGGCTGGAATGCAGTCATGTGATCTCGGCTCACTGCAGCCTCTTACCTCCTGGGCTCAAGCGATCCTCCCACTTCAGCCTCCTGAGTAGCTGGGATTACAGACACATGCCACTATGCCCAGCTAATTTTTCTATTTTGTGTAGAGACAGGGTTTTGCTATCTTGCCCAGGCTGGTCTCGATCTCCTGGGCTCAAGAGATTCTCCTGCCTCAGCCTCCCAAAGTGCTGGGATTACAGGTGTGAGCCACCATGCCTGGCCTGGTTTATCTTTAATTGTAAATGCTCACACCCTGTTCAGTAATTCCACATCTAGGAATCCAACCTGCAGAAATACTTTCATATGTTCACAAATTTTTCCACCCTCCCCACCTCTCACACTCTTTCATAGCTCATTATATGGAATATAGGAAAACCGGAAATCCTAAATGTATACCCATAGGAAAATAGTTAAATAAATTATGGTAAGCTACACTATGGATAATCTCTAAATGAGATTAATACTTGCAAAGGTCTTCAAGGTGAAGTGAAAAACATGTTATAAATAGGGTTAAAGCTATACATGCTTTATGCAAAAACCAAAACTCTGTATGGGACTGAGAAAGTAGTGGGGGATTTCCCTTTTCACTCACATTTCTGTATTTGTATTTTTGTGATGAGCATGTCTCTTCCATAATTTACAAATAAAAAAAAAAGGAATATGTAAATAAATATGCAATCATATGATGAACATAAAAAATCATCTGTAACCCCATTACCCAGGAAGTTGCTATTTGTATTTTGGTAGTATAAATCCTTCAAAATATTTTCCAATGAACTTCCACTATTATAAACTTTTATAGCCTGTATTTTTAAAAAATATCTCAATTTTTCCCATACATTATTCGTTTAAAGCATCATTTGAAAGGGCTGCATAGTATTCTAAATTATAGGTGTACCACAATTCAGTTAAACAATGCTCTATTGTGGAAAACTTGGGTTGTTTTCTAACTTTATAAGAAAACTACTGTGATCATCAATCTTGTACATAAATCTGTGCATCTCTATTTTCATATATTTTTGTTTGTTTTTTGAGATGGGGTTTCACTCTATTGCCCAGGGTGGAGTGCTATGGCACTATCTCAGCTCACTGCAACCTCCGCCTCCCGGGTTCAAGTGATTCTCCTGCCTCAGCCTCCCAAGCAGCTGAGAATACAAGCATGTGCCACCACGCCTGGCTAATTTTTGTATTTTTTGTAGAGATGGGGTTTCGCCATGTCACTCGGGCTGGTCTTAAACTCCTGGACTCAAGAGATCCGCCCACTTTGGCCTCCCAAAGTACTGGGATTACAGGCATGAACCACCGTGTCCAGCCTCTATTTTCTTATAATAAATGTTCTGAAGTTTAATTTACTGGACCAAAGAAAATGACCATTATTAACTTATTTACTGGGCCAAACAGAAAGAACATTGTTGGCATTTTTTAGAAAGGGTATACCACTTTAAGCTTATACAAGAAATATATGTGCTGGTGAGAAAATATTTTTGTGGGCACAAATTCAAAGCATTAAAATGTTTTAATCACTGTCATTTTGAAAGACAAAAATGGCATTTCTGGCCGGGCGCAGTGGCTCACGACTGTAATCCCAGCACTTGGGGAGGCCAAGGCGGGTGGATCACCTGAGGTCAGGAGTTCAAGACCAGCCTGGCCAACATGGTGAAACCTCGTCTCTACTAAAAATACAAAAATTAGCCAGGCATGGTGGCAGGCACCTGTAATCCCAGCTACTCAAGGGGCTGAGGCAGGAGAATCACTTGAACCTAGAAGGCAGAGGCTGCAGTGAGCTGAGATCACACCACTGTACTTCAGCCTGGGCAACAGAGTAAGACTCCTTCTCAAAAAAAAAAAAAAAAGGCATTTGTCTGTGTTTGTTTGCACTTCCTTGATTAGTGAAGTTAAACACTTTTCCACATGTTTATTGACTGTTTGCATTTGTTACTTTGAGAACGGCCTATTTATACCTTTGTACATACTCTACCTTGATCACTTCTGTTCCAAGAATTCTGAGGTCTAACACATTACACATTCCTGTCTAAAAACTCCTTACAATAATATATCTGGTTGACCAAAGGCACAGAAAGTTTACAAAATACATAAGAAAATGAAAAAATTTTGGATCTCACTGAAATATGGCTTAGGTATAAAGAGCTTCTTAGTCAGCCTTTTTTGAATGTAAGGTTAAAATTAGTTTTCTTTTACCATTGAATTCTTCCACTTCCAGCTCTGGAGCTACCAGGTAATACTGTTCACACAGCATCTTGGCTGTTTCATATGCATCTACAAGAAAAGGAAAAAGTTTAGCTGCTGCACTAATAACATATAGGCACAAGCATGTATGTGTGTGTGTGTGTGTGCATGCATGTGCATGTATATATCTATAGGTATATAAGATAAACAAACTGTCTAAACAGATGGATGTAGAATTAATCAACTACAACCTTTTACAAAATATCCTTTTGTGGCTTTAATAGAATTACATGACTAAAACAAAAGTTCTCTTTTCTATTTTTTCCAAGACAGTGTCTCACTCTGTCGCCTAGGCTAGAGTACAGTGGTGTGATCATAGCTCACTACAGGCTCGAACTACTGGGCTCAAGCAGTCCTCCCACCTCAGCCTCCCAAGTAGCTGGCCTTACAGGCACATGCCACCATGCCCAGCTAATCTCTCTTTTCTTTTTCTTTTTTTTTTTTTTTTTTGAGACGGAGTCTTGCTCTGTCGCCCAGGCTGGAGTGCAGTAGCCGGATCTCAGCTCACTGCAAGCTCCGCCTCCCGGGTTCAGACCATTCTCCTGCCTCAGCCTCCCGAGTAGCTGGGACTACAGGCGCCTGCCACCTTGCCCGGCTAGTTTTTTTGTATTTTTTAGTAAAGATGGGGTTTCACCGTGTTAGCCAGGATGGTCTCGATCTCCTGACCTCGTGATCTGCCCGTCTTGGCCTCCCAAAGTGCTGGGATTACAGGCTTGAGCCACCGCGCCCGGCAATCTCTCTTTTCTTAAAGGATTTTTTGTTTGTTTGTTTTTTGAGACAGAGTCTCACTCTGTCGCCCAGCCTGGAGTGCAGTGGTGCCATATCGACTCACTGCAACCTCCGTCTCCCAGGCTCAAGCGATTCTCCTGCCTCAGCCTCCCGAGTAGCTGGGATTACAGGCGGATGGTACCACGTCCGGCTAATTTTTGTATTTTTAGTAGAGATGAGGTTTCACTATGTTGGCCAGGTTGGTCTCAAACTCCTGACCTCAGGTGATCCACCCACTCTGGCCTCCCAAAAGTGCTGGGATTACAGGCATGAGCCACCGTGCCTGGCTTTCTTTTCTTAAAGTTTTAATGACCATAACAATGGCAACATACTAGAATACTGGCAATTCAGCTAGCTCCATACCAAACACGTATTTGTTTAACTTATAACTATTACCAGAAGATATTTTTCATGAAAATTTACGAACTCAAGACTATACTTTCCAAGCACCATGCAAGCTGACAAAATTGTAGCAAAATAATATTTGTCATGATCTTAAAAATAATAATGCCAACAGTCTTGTGATTTGCCAGAGTTATTTGTAAGTGAAACCTCAGTAAGTATTTGCTGAATGAATGGATTTCCATAAGCCACACAATTTAAATTACTGGAGATGCCACTATCACTTTAAAAGGTCCTTTCAATTAGTTAAAGGTAACAGGCTGGGGCTGATATTTATCAAAGTCTGAGGAGCAACAGTTCACTTTTTAAAGGATAAAATAAAAGACATACGGTAAGAAGATCAGAGCCATTACAGAAATAGCTGGAAGACAGAATTCAGGAGATTCAAAGATGGGGAGCAAATTCAGAAAGCAAAGGTGCATTACAAGACATTGGATACTGCATCTATGCCTTTTCTCTCGAACTATAAACAATCTGAGGTCAGCGTTTGTGTCTTAACACTTGTTTTATAACTTGCATAGAACTTCGTATAGTGCCTGTGTAGATGGTCAACAAACAGTCCTTGAGCCAGGTGCAGTGGCTCACGCCTGTAAACCCAGGACTTTGGGAGGCCGAGGTGGGCTGATCACTAGAGGCCGGGAGTTCAAGACCAGCCAGGCCAACATGGTGAAACCCCGTCTCTACTAAAAATACAAAAATTAGCCATGCATGGTGGTGAGTGTCTGTAATCCCAGCTAGTTGGGAGGCTAGTTGGGAGGCTGAGGCAGGAGAATCGCTTGAACCCAGAAGGTAGAGGTTGCAGTGAGCCGAGATCGTGCCACCGCACTCCAGCCTGGGGGACAGAGTGAGACTCTGTCTCAAAATTAAAAAAAAAATAAAAATAAATAAAAAATTTTAAAAAAAACCTTGGTTTGATAAATTTTAAACCTTTTGGTAATTTACTTTTAAAAAATCTTTATTGGAGATAATTCTTATACCATACAATTCACTCATTGAAAGTAAAGTGTACACATGGCCGGGTGCAGTGGCTCACACCTGTAATCCCAGCACTTTGGGAGGCCGAGGCAGGGGGATCACTTGAGATCAGGAGTTCGAGACCAGCCTGGCCAACATGGTGACACCCCCTTCTCTACTAAAAATACAAAATTAGCCAGGCATGGTGGTGGGTGCCTGTAGTCCTAGCTACTCAGGAGGTTGAGGCAGGAGAACCACTTGGACCCGGGAGGCAGAGGTTGCAGTGAGCTGAGATCACACCACTGCATTCCAGCCTAGGTAACAGAGTAAGACTCCATCTCAAAAAAAAAAAAAAAAAAAAAAAGTACATACAACTCAGTGGTTTTTAGTATATAGTCAGAGCTGTGCATTAATCACTATAATCAAGTTTACATTTTCATCACTACCAAAAGAAGTTCCAAACCCATTAGCAGTTACTCCCCTCCACCCAGCCCTAGGCAACCATGGATCTACTTTATCTCTATAGATTTGCTATTCTGGACTTTTTACATAAATGGAATAATATGCGGTCTTCTGTGACTGGCTTCTTCCACCAGCATGTTTTCAAGCATCATCTACATCATAGCATGTGTCAGAACCTCATTTCTTTTTATTGCTATATTATATTCCATTGTGCAAGTATACCATATTTTCTTTATCCATTTATCAGCTGGTAGACATCTGGGTTGCTTCCACTTTTTGGTTATTATGAATAGTGCTGCTATGAACCTTCATGTCTAAACATTTGTGTGAACATATGCCTTCATTTCTCTTGGGTATATACCTAGGAGTAGAAAATTGCTGCTTCGTGGGCGCATTTGGAATGTTCTCAACAGGATTATCAGCTCTTTGGAGACAGGCTCTTATTTCCTTTATATTCCCCACATCAATACTGTGCAAAAGTAGATACTGTGCTTGTTTAATATTCAAGAGGTGAGAAAAAGAAGGGAGGGAGGAAAGGGGGAAAAGTAAGCCCTACAGAATGTTAATGTTAAAAATTGACATCATTAACCTACAATAATACAAAGATAAGATTAGGGTATGTTCAGACTATAAATTTTGGTTCACTGACTTCATATTGCTACCAAATTAAAATTTTATCTATTATTTGACCTCAGAGTAAGAATTCTGATTCCTTTACTAAACTTTTAGAATTAAATCCCTATAAAGAACCAAAGATAGAGATATTAAAATAACTCAGACAAGGTGAAATAATGAGGGACAGCAAAAAGGAAACAGCAGTAAGAGGAGAAAAACAAATGTTTGAAAGAGTTGGTCAGTATGAAAATAGACACTTAAGTAGCATTGAATTTCAACCCTGAAAAAGAAAGTAAGTTAAAAATTTTGAATTATACTAAATTTACAAGTGTTTTCCTAGGCTATAATAAACCTTATCAAATATCTGTAAAGTACTTTTGTCAAAAGAAGAGAAATCAAGACTCACTCCTCTTGCTTAGCCTATGCCACCAAACAATGCTACATCTCCACCTAGTGACGTGAAAGCACAAAGCTGAACAGGAATTTCCAAGATCACAAACACTGAAACCTAAAAACGATCATTCATCATCCATACACAAAGCCAACACATCTCCACAAAACAACTCCTCCAGGTATGTAATAAAGATGTTTAAACAGTGCTTTTCCATTCACTACCAAACAAAAATAACCTACACCCACTAAATGTCCTAATTCCTCATGGAATTCGCTTGCCCAGTAGCATGATCATGACAGCGTTGTTAAGAAAACGTGCTACACAAATTTAACATGTGAAAGACCAAGCCCGGACAGAAGCAGCCAACTCAAAACACAAAGACCCAGTACGGCTCCTAAAACCACGTGTGATTAAGAATTTTTAAAGCATCACTACAAAATATAGTGTATCAATGCTATAATTAAGAATTGCATGATGATCCTTGAAGAACTCAAGTCATCACAATGTAGACTCACATACACCAGCTAGCCAAAAGGGCATTAATGATATTATCTATATACTACGCATCTTTGTAAATTCCTTGGACACAATGCATGTTGCAATGCCTGGGACACAATACACACTTAGTGAGCATTTGTTAAATGGAACGATCCTCTGGCCCATGATTAAGTTCTCAACATGCAGTAAACTACATTGACAGGAGGTGTTCCTTTTGGTGAGACTGGGAATTAGAGGCCTAGAGTCATTCCCCAATCTAGCTGTGTGGGGGATTCGTTACCAGGTTTAAAAGAAAGAGTACAGATTATGAAAGGAACTCCTGGAAATTCCGAGGCAGTAGCTCTATGTTGAAGCCTGAGAGTCCACATTCTTAAAACTTAGCAGGTAATTCGGAAGAGAAGCTAGACCACTTCCCTGGAAAGTCAAGTCTGAGTCACACTAATTCTGCCACTCATCTCTCCCAGGACATGAATGCTTATGAGGTACTGGGGTGACAGCACTCATATACTCAAACAGGATATTTCTGTTTAAGTAAAATAATTTAACATAAAAATGAAAAAGCTTTAAGAAATCACCATCAAAACCAAAATTCAACTAATGGCTTGTAATTTACACTTAGAGTAAAATGTAAATTCTACTTATAATAAGCTTTCTAATCAAACTTTTCTATTTTTTAAATTTAGAAATCAAAATTTCAAAAAAGATAATTGCCAAATTATTTTATGTGCAATATATTGGAGCCAATATTTACCATCAATCTTTAGAAGAAAATATTAGAAAATTATGATTGCCGCTGAATATAAATGATATGCCTTATTTTAGGAATCTGTTTTCAAGGGTTTTAAGGTACTGATTATCAAGTAATTAATAAAACTGTAGGTGTGGCTCATACATACTTCCCCAGGTTAAAATAACTAAACTGTAAATACATGAGATAAAATTTTTTTTTTTTTGAGACAGAGTCTGGCTCTGCTGCCCGGGCTGGAGTACAGTGGCGTGATCTCGGCTCACTGCAAGCTCTGCCTCCCAGGTTCACACCATTCTCCTGCCTCAGCCTCCCAAGTAGCTGGGACTACAGGTGCCCGCCACCATGCCTGGCTAATTTTTCGTATTTTTAGTAGAGATGGGGTTTCACCTTGTTAGCCAGGATGGTCTTGGTCTCCTGACCTCGTGATCCGCCTGCCTCGGCCTCCCAAAGTGCTGGGATTACAGGCGTGAGCCACCACGTCCGGCCAAGACTAAAATTTTAAAAGGCTGAGAACAGGGTAAAGGTTCACACAGAAATCAGCCCAACAGAACCAAACTAGCCATGAATCCGTTTTAATAAATAGCACACAGGAAAATTAAATAGATAATGGAGGTTGCTTTATCAGATTTTCCTATTCAAAATTCACCACAGAACTCTGTTATCAAATATTAATTAGCCTCTATCTTGAATACATGCAATCACTTGAGACAACAAATATGAGAGGCTGGACTAGGATGAATTTGAGTGACTGTTGAAAAAATTAAAATGAAGCTGCCAAGATCCCTAACTTTGAGTCTAATAGAATACAGAAAAGCATAAAGCTGAAGTTTAAGAAGCCACTGTCAGAAAACGGTAAATGTAAATGACCAGAAAACATTAGAAAAGTGCTGATAGGCTGTTTTTAATTGTTTTATTTATATTTTTTAATAAAAACAATCCCACAGCATTTATTGTCATCTGGTAATAATATATATGGATAATGGAAACAATCTGAACACACATTTTAGAACTATACTCCCAACAAAGGACACCTAAAAAAACAATTTCTCAATAGTTTCTCACTTCCTTGATCATTTCTGGTTAGAGACATTTTGTGGCAGAATATGATCTCCTTTAGCACGATCTGACCCGGGGGTTTTCTTGGCTTTGTTTCACAATGAATCTCTTCTGCATCATCTGATATGAGGTTCACAGACTCGTCAAAACCAATGATACGGCCCTCTATCAGCATATTCACTTGCTCATAGAGTCATACCTGAATCCGAGATCTATTTTGCAAGTTATCTGAAGATGAAGGCAAGGCTGATGGGCTACATCCACTTTCTGCACTTTTTGGCCCTGGCCACAGTGCACCATGGTGGAAGCCCACAAAGACAACACTGACCCACACCGCACCTTCTGGAATTGATATGCTGCCTTTTAGGAACACTTTCAAGTCTCAGAGAAATTCTAGTAAGGCATGTCTATCATCATCCTTCCTATCCCAAACCCATCCTGAGTGGGATCCAACGGGGATTTTTTAAAGGAGTAGGCCCCCACATCTCACGCTCCAAACCACAGCAGACTGGGCAAATGGGAGCAGAACATCCAATGTAAGGGCAACCAATCTCCAGACTGATCAGAATCCTAAAACTTGTGATCATAGGGGAAAAAAAAAAGATAAGCTGAGTTAATCAAATTCATCTTTTGGGAATTTAGAATTAAGATCGTGGGCAAAAAAAGATAAGCTGAGTTAATTAAATGCATCTTTTGAGAATTTAGGATCAAGACAGTTGGGGTGATCAGGCAGGGCAGAAGCCAAAAGGGTACACTGAGAATTATCATGACATCTGTGAAGGACTAGAGTGCCCAACAAGATGCCACTGAGTCATCCAGTATACAGACAAAAACAGGTAAATGGAGCAGGCATGGAGAAAGGCGGCGAGGCCACGACTTGGCAACTCCAGTTGCAAAGATACACAGAAAACAACCTTGTTTTCTGTTTCCTAATTCCAATTTCTTTTTTTTTTTTCTGATGGAGTCTGACTCTGTCACCCAGGCTGGAGTGCAGTGGTGCAATCTCAGCTCACTGCAGCCTCCGCCTCCCGTTTTGAAGCAATTCTCCTGCCTCAGCCTCCAGAGTTGCTAGGATTACAGGCACATGCCATCACACCTGGCTAATTTTGGTATTTTTAGCAGAGACAGGATTTCACCACGTTGGCCAGGCTGATAATTCCAATTTCTATAGCTCCAACTCTAAAGTGCTTCCTGTCCTTGGATTATCATGGAACCTACCAGGTTCTTTTGATAAATCTTTCTTGAGCTAGCATGAGTGGGTCTCTGTTAGTTGTAACCTGAAGAGCCCAAAGTGAGAGCACGAGACATTATTTCTGAACCAGAATAATGTCACGTGCTCTGAGGATACCATTTGTGTGCTATTATATTAAGCAATAATAGCATGTAGGAACAACACAGGCAACTTAGCATCACTGCGAGAACTGATTTTTATACCAAGTATTTAAGTATATACCTTTAAAATGATCTTACAGCAGGATTTTCCATTTTATTTCCTAGTTTCTTACAAAGAAAGGAAGGAAAAGGGTCACAATGGAAGGCACCTCCCAAAGGATAATAGGACCTGCTTTACAACACTAATTCTAGCATTCACTACCTGGAGTCTATAATTTGCAGATGTGTAAAGGTAGATATTAATGTGCTAAATAAGCAGCAAGGAGGCATGCTTCAGTGTTCTGCACATTCAATTAATGCTACGCAAGATGCACCCAATTTTTATACGTTGATACAACTGTCTAGTCAAAAATAGAAATATTGTCTCTACTCTTCTACATAGTTTTCTGTAATCTGTCTCAAGAGATCTAAGGATGGGAGTGGGCTTAACACTTACTTTGTTGTTCTTGTTGTTGTTTGTTTGTCTGTTTGTTTGAGATGGAGTTTCACTCTTATTGCCCAGGCTGGAGTGTAATGGTGCGATCTCGGCTCACTGTAACCTCCATCTCCCGGGTTCAAGCGATTCTCCTGCCTCAGCCTCCTGAGTAGTTGGGATTACAGGCGTCTACCACCATGCCCATCTAACTTTTGTAATTTTAGTAGAGATGGGGTTTCGCCATGCTGGCCAGGCTGGTCTCGAACTCCTGACCTCAGGTGATCCATCCCCCTCGGCCTTCCAAAGTGTTGGGATTACAGGTGTGAGCCACTGCACCTGACCAACATGTATTAAACCTATAAAACACACATGTGTGCATACAAAGAGGCTCACACACACATGCCCACACAGGGTCATTTGGGCTGGACATCCGACTATGCTTAACCCATGTAAGATCTTCACAGCTAAAAAAAAATCATTAGTAGGGCTGTCATTAAAACCCAGAGCCCTTACTCTTGCAACATCCAACTGCTAAAAACAAAAGGAAGGAAATAAAAGATTAGCTATAGAGATTCTGAGTTAGAAGATTAACTAAGAAATCTCAGAGGATAGTGGAAGAAGGTAAAAAGCCAGGGTGAAAATACCAACAACTCTAAAAAGAGGAAGGCAATAGTAAGACTTCACTAAGAGTCAAAAGAGGCTGACATCCATTTCTTCCTTTCCTCGGCAACACTTGGCAGGGATTGGTAAGAGCTGGTGAGGCCTGGGCCTCTTGAGACTTTCTGATGGTTGCTCCTGGGGCATTTGGGGATGGAGACTCCAGTGCCTTTTAGCTAGAAGACACAGAAGAAATTTCAGGCCTTTCGACCTTTGGTGCTCTGTGCCTTCTTTATTCTCTCTCAGTCTTACTTGGAGCTAGAAATAGCTTCCGCATAAGTATTTGATGCTCAAAAAATTAAGAGGAGGGTCCATAGGAAATGAAGCAGACAGTTCACTGGAGACATGTGCTTTGGTCTACAAGGAAAAAAGAGGCCTGCAGGTTTCCTTCTAGGTTGCCTAGCCCATTTGCCAGGGTAGAAAAAGTAACTGATATAAGGCCAATCCCCCACTGTGGAATAAAGGTTATGCACACTTGGCTGGAAAGACCATTTGAATATACAGATAATGAGTATCACAGATTAAACACAGGAAGAACTCCAACAATATTGATGCAGACAGCAGGACAGAGGCTTCTACCATGGGGTATTGAATTCAGCCAGGAAGGGTGTGTGTGATGGGCATCAGTGCTGGAGATAGAGAAATACACAAATACTATGGATTTCACGGAGACAAAGATTAGACACAATATTTGCAGCTGCACACCTATCTATAAATCTGATATGAGTTCAAATGTATAAAACAATGTTCTCACTAAATTATGAAAATGGGTAATTTTTATTCTCTTCTCTCTTTTCCCATATTTTCTGAACTTTCTTTGATGAGCACTTTTATTATTTTGGTAATATGGCAATAGTCTTCTTAACTGTCCCAACTGGGAAAAGGAGTTGGATGATTAACAGAAATGCTGGGTAAAGTGGGAAACCATAAAATTTGATTACTATCATAAACATTAACTTAAAATGCACATTTGAACATACAATTTATTTCTCTGTCAATATATTCATATAAGGCCTTTCCTTTGAATGTGGATCAGTTTGGGGTTCCAGTTCGTCTTTCTTGGATGAAGAACATCACTTACATCTATGAATTCTAATTCCTATTTCTTTAAAGTATAATAAACTTAAAGATACTTGTGAAGCAAACTGGGTATGAATTCCAGGTAAGATTTTTACTCTGTGTTGCCATGTAATCTAATCATTTTCTTACTCACAGTCATTTCATAACATTTTTAAGAGTCCTTCCAAAGCATTCAACTTGGTTTTAACAGAAATAAGTCTCTTTTATGTATGTATATTTCTTCAGTTTACATAACATTTAAATAAATTATATAGTCACAACAGTGAGTATAACTTACATCAATGGCTTGGGTACAAATAAGTTACCCTTAGTAAGCATGCACCTCACCAGGTGGAAGCAGAAGTACAAAAGCATTCCAGAAAATGCATATAAGCCAAGAGTATTTAGTGTGCTGTGGGTATGGTATCCGTCATTTATGAAGGGAATGAAGGATGTCAGAAAGTTGATTGTGTGGCTGCTGCTTTAGAGGGTTATACACTTTCAGAATCTGAAACCAACTCCACTGTTTTTTGTCCTTAAGGGAAGATGATGTTGAGAGATGAAAAAACATGGTTTGAGAGAAGTGTGGGGAATGGGGAGCGTGCCAGCCCTTCCTGCTTACCCCATGAGTGTGGGGGTGGGATTTGTATGTGTGTACATGTCCATGCGTGTGTGTGTGTGTGTGTGTGTGTGTGTGTGTGTGTTGGGGGAAGGGGGATTTTGAGTCACAGAAGGGCACAAGAAGTGACTGTTACTGTATAGGGCTTCACTAGGAACTCCAAGCTTTAATTATGCCAGTGAGCAGCAGGAATGATTAAATAAGAAGAAGCAGTAAACTCTGTTCACAGTACAATAATGGGTATAATATAGTTCATAAGGGCAGGAGAAAGACTGAAGATAAAGCTGTGGGTACAGGAAGAAGGAAGAAAAAGGAGGGGACTGTGGCTCAGGGTCAAAATTGTGACTAAAAGGGACAAAACAAACAGGAGGCTATGAGGTAGACATTGGCATAAACTTCCAGTGCTTTTTCTTTCAAATACATATTGAACTATTCTTCATATAATCTTCAGCTACTTTTTGGTACAAAACTTCTGACCCTAAGAGGAGTGATGCGAAAGCATATAAGAATAATTCCAGACCTTTAGAAATTGACACCCTAGTTAGAGAGAGACAAACAGACCGGGCACAGTGGCTCATGCCTGTAATCCCAGCACTTTGGGAGGCTGAGGTGGGAGGATCACCTGAGGTCAGGAGTTCAAGACCAGCGTGGCCAACATGGTGAAACCTCATCTCTACAAAAATACAAAAATTAGCTGGGCATGATGGCGGGTGCCTGTAATTCCAGCTACTTGGGAGGCTAAGGCAGGAGAATTGCTTGAACTCGGGAGGCAGAGGTTGCAGTGAGCCAAGATCGTGCCATTGCACTCCAGCCTGGGCAACACAGCGAGACTCCATCTCAAAAAAAAAAAAAAAGTACAAATAATGACAAGGCTGGGTAATATGTACTAAATATGAGAGAAGAGAAACACAGAGAGTAAGTGCCATAAAACGATAGATTCTTTCCACGTTAAAAGTCAAGCCACAGTCAATTCCTCCTCACATTGTCTTATGATACCTCTGACTCACTCTAGCACCACTTAATCTCTCTGTTCTATAGAAGTGGTAACAGTTTCATAAAACTCCCTGTGACTTATCTGGTTGTATTTGTTCTTGGTTAAAAGCTCCCTAAAAATTAGTGAAAGACTTTATTTGTGGAGAAACAATAAGATGATGAAAACAAGTGTTTTTAAAACTTCATTGATATGGTTTGGCTCTGCACCCTCACCCAAATCTCATGTTGAATAGTGATCCTCAGTGATGGTGGTGGGGCCTGGTGGGAGGTGATTGGATCACGGGGGGCAGAGTTCCCTCTTGCTGTTCTCATGATAGTGAGTTCCCATGAGATCTGGTTGTTTAAAAGTGTGTAGCACTTTCCCCTTCGCTTGCTCTCTCCTGCCACCAAGTGAAGACCTGCTTACTTCTCCTCCACCCTTCTGCCATGATTGTAAGTTTCCTGAGACCTCCCCAGCCATGCCTCCTGTACAACCGGCAGAACTGTGAGTCAATCAAACCTCTTTTCTTTATAAATTACCCAGTCTCAGGTAGTTCTTTATAGCAACATGAGAACAGACTCATACGTTTACCGTGAAGAATTCCAAACACATACCCAAGTACAGAGCATAGTATAATGAACCCATGTGCCCATCAACAGCCTCAAGAATTTTCAACAAATGCCCAGTCCTTTTCACTCCCCTCCCTGTGTATAACTTTTAAGCAAATCTCACATCATTTCATATCATGTTTAAATATTTTAAAATATCTCTCTCAAAGCTAGTACTCCTTTATAAAAACACCACCAAATAACAATATCACACTTAAAAAGTTAACATATTTTTAATGTCAAATATCCAGTGCTCAAATTTCCAATTGTCTTATAAAAGCCTGAAATGACTTTTAAAAATATTTTATAATTTATGCCAGAAACAAAATAAAGGCACCAACCTATTATAGAATCAATGGCGTAAATGGGAAGCCAAATGACGTATCTGACACCCAAGGACTATCTGCTGCTAGTAAACCTGTCTACAGCCTTTACTGTGTACTAGCATCGCTTTAGGAGTTCTACAAATATGAACTCATTTAACTCTACAATATAGGTGAATTACCAAGAGCATCATTTTAGAGACGAACAATCTGAGCCCCAGAGGTTACTTAACCGAGTCTAAGATCACCCAGCTAACATGAAGAGAAAAATAAAATGTGTTATATTCATACAATGGAATATTTTTCAGCCATAAAAAGGAATAAAGTACTGAAAGATACTACAATGTCAATGACCCTTGAAAATGTTATGCTGAGTGAAAGAAGCCAGTTACCAAAGACCATATATTATAATGTTTTGTTTATATGAAATGTCTATAATAGGAAAATCTATATAGAGTCAGAAAGCAGATTAGTGGTTGTCTAGGGCTAGAGAGAAGGGTAGAAGGCAGTGACTGCTAACGGGTCCAGGGTTTCTTTCTGGGGTGATGAAAATGTTCTACAGGCTTGGCGTGGTAGCTCACACCTGTAATCCCAGCACTTTGGGAGGCCAAGGCAGGTGGATCACGAGGTCAGGAGATCGAGACCATCCTGGCCAACATGGTGAAACCCCGTCTCTACTAAAAATACAAAAATCAGCCAGGCGTGGTGGCGTGCACCTGTAATCCCAGCTACTCAGGAGGCTGAGGCAGGAGAATCGCTTGAACCCGAAGGGCGGAGCTTGCAGTGAGCCAAAATCACGCCACTGCACTCCAGCCTGGGCGACAGAAAAAAAACAAGAAAGAAAAAAAAAGAAAATGTTCTACCATTGGATTGTGGTGATGGTTGTACAACTCTGTGAATACACTAAAAACCACTGAATTGAGCATTTTAAATGGGTGAAGTTTATCATATGAGATTATATTTCAAAAAAGTTGTTTTTAAAAGTATATTCTCAAAAGATTTAAAATTTATCAAACCAAGGAATATTTATTAATCACCTACACAAGCACTACACTTGGTTCTATGCAAGTTATAAAACAAATGTAAGACACAAACCCTGACCTCAAATTGGTTACAGTTCAAGAGAAAAGGCACACATACCATACATCACATTGCACTTTTGCTTTCTAAATTATGCCTTTTTCTCAAAGGGGTAATCAACTGTCTGAATCAAGTTTTCTGTTTCATAAAAGGCACTGAGCTAGGGCCTAATGAACATATAAGCTATGATAAGACTGACCCTTTCCTCCTTGCCCCTGGAGGCCTTTGGAGGTTCTGATGAACCACAAAGTTCTCTTGTGAGAGAGCAACCAATAGGATTCCTAGAGAGCTGAGGCTGGGCTGATTCACCTTATAACTGAAATAACGTGAGTAAATGTGTTGTGACTCAACAGAGGCCAGGGCAGCTTGACAATCCTAGGCTGAGGTCAGGGCAGCTTGACAATCCCAGGCTAAGCTAAAACCAACAGGTCTGGTCCTCCTCCCTGGGTTTAGGAATGCCCACGGTAAACAAATTGCAGAGGTTTTCCTTTGCCATGGCTGCTGAAGAACAACGAAGATCCTTGATGCAGATCAGAGAGAATTGCGCCCGTGAAACTTGTGAGGTGAGTGTTTAGAGAAGTGAGACAAAGGCTAACACAGGAGATATAATCTGCAGAAAGGCACAATTTGGGGATATGAGGTTGCACAAAGTAACCATAACACTGAAGAAAACTGAAGAAGTACCTGGTGGATCGCTCACAACCAGGAAGGTTTCTTGGAGACAGCATTGATCTTAAATGAATAAATAATGAAGAAACTGCTGTTCAAATTCAAAGTGCCTGGGTACCAGGGACTTATGGATATAGGGCTTGGTTCTTCCCAGAAGATACTGGAACAAGGTCTAGCTTAATGTCCAATGAACCCATGAAGTTTACATGCCACATAAATTCTAAAGCCAGATGTGAACAACAGAAAGATGTTTAAATTTTATAGATATGTGAATTCAACCTAATTTTATGACAAGAACTTGGATTCTCTGAAATTTTCAGATAACAGTGGCAATCAGAATCTTACTTAAAGGTTTACGGTTTGAGACAGAACTACAAATGAAACTCTAATCAATAAAGTAGAAACTCACATTTTGAGTATTACCAATTATGCATCTTTCCTGAACTGCCTAGAAAGAACATTTCATCTGGATCAAGTGGCTTGGGCCCAGAGTGACCTGATGAATCAGCAGACTGCACTGCAAAATAACCCTATAGACAAGTTGCCTCAAATAAACCACGATCCGATTTGTAATGTAATCAATACCATTACAACGGTCTCCTTACCTTTCACCACATCCGCCACATTACAGGTGGGATCGATACTTCCTATGTGTTTAGGATGAACAGGATTAGTGTCACCCCCAAACAGAAGTGCTAGACGAACACAAAAGGAAAGGGAGGGGATTAAAACACAGCAGGCTGGGATGGTCACGCAGGGAAATACAGGGGCTTATGTTTAGAAAGGATCTCTTACTTGTAAAAATCATTTTAGCATCCACAGCAACTTAGAGCAATGGAATACACACAATTGATGGGTGAGCAACTCTTATTGGTCAATGAAGGAGGAGGATGTGCTTTAAGGTCTGTCAGCTGCAGTCAGCAGGTTTTAAAGTAGTGACGTGTGCCAGGTGCCCAACCCGTTCTTCCTCTCCCAATGTGACACGGATGAAGAAACTTACTTTCATCCTTAGTCAAGTATACCCACCTTCTTAGTACTACTCCAGACACTTATTCCTACTTTCATTAAACATTTAGAACACGTAGTCTATACCATTTGGACAAGCCTGTAAAATGTCTTTGCTGGCAGCATTTCAGATGCCTCCCCCAAGAAGATTATGTTTCAATGTTGTGTACACAAACAATACTTGTTCAAGTATTTTTAAAAATACACTCAGATAATTTCACAATATACAAGATTTGCAAAATTTTGTTTCTGAATAAAAGTCAAAATAAGCCCCAAAGAAAAAAGCAATCTGCATCCAAATATTTATAGGTGTTATTTTTAAACAAAGCAAAAATTGTGACTAACAAAAGAAGGATGCCTAAATAAAATCGGGGAGATTTTAAACTATGAAAAATGATAAATACAGGCATTAGGCCAATTAATAAAGCTCCAACTGATTAAGGTGAAGAAAAACAGAGGTGTGTAGGCTTAACTAATGACCTAAAAACATGCACATATATGTGTGTACACGTGTATTTAGATCAGAAAGCAATTGGAGTTATCTAAGTATTTAGTTGAATAGTATTTAGGCTCTTTTATTCCTGTAAATTGTCATACATTTCCATTTTGAGGATATACATTTAATATAAAGTCACATTTAATAGTTGTGTAACATTCACTTATCCAAATAAATCAAATTAGTAAAATAAAGACACTTTGTCCACTTTGTAATGCAGCAAACAGGGTGAATTATGCTCTAGACATGTGGATGCATTTCCTTAAGGATTATAAAATCAGCCAAAGAGACAGTGCTGAAGATAAGCCAAAAAGTTTTTTGTGTGTAGGGAATTTTACTTGTTTTTTTCATATCTGCTTAGTACCCTAAAGAGCAGACTAAAACTCTCAGTACGGGATTATGGGCTGACAGTCTGGCTTAATCTGACTTCACTGATCACTGTGAAATAAAGAACTGATGGCTCCTACACCAACATCCAATTCAATATTCCCAGTGTTAATGTTTTTAAAACTAAAAAGGAAAACACATAACATCCGGGATAAAGAAAAGAATACAATCTGAGATACATAAAAGTATTCAGAGATGAAGGCTTGGCTGCCATTAAGGGCGGTCCCCCATCCCCATCAGGACTGTATCGGCAGAGACTTTAAAGGTACGCAGTGGTCCTGTCTCTAATGTGAGCCTCATAAAAGCCTTTCAAAAATTTCTTTTGACCAAGAATACAAATTAATAGCTTTTTAATGGCTAGGATTCACTTAGGAAAACCTAAACTAGAAATGAAATTTCTACAACCAAAAATGCAGGTCAGTAAATTAACAACAGGAAACCATTTGGGAGAAATCACTATGGTTACCTTTTCAAAACTGGACCAAGAAACCCCAACTTACTGTGCTGATTAATAAGCATGCGGAACGAGATGCGGTTGGTATAAAACCGATCCAGAAAATATTGGATGTTAGTGCTAATGAAAGGATCAAACCCAAACTTCTCCTTGTATTCAATCACTCCTTGCGCCATTGTAGGAACCACATCATTGTGTCTATTTCTGACTTTAATCAGAACTTGTAGAAAGCTGTGTGAGAGGGAAACAAAACGTGGTCAGTCTTAGTATCTCATGGGCTGATGCAGACTTCCCAGCTCTGTCCCCAGACTAGTTGTCTGCTGGTATTTTTATAAGTAAAGACATTATTCTTACTGCATACAACAAGGAACCACTCACAAGAAACTAAAAATATGAGCCAAGTTTTTGCTTGCAACCTTATTTCTACAGAAACCCTTCTTTCAGAGGTGCAAAAAGTAAAAGGTTCTAGTACAGAAAGAAAATGCTCAAATACCCTTTTAGGAATCCACTGACTTTTTGGATAAGTGATTACATATAAATACAGGTTCTATAAAAGTTGAATAAAGAATTGCAGAACATATCAATATTTCTTCTGAGAACATGAGGACAATCCCCCAAAATCTCCAAGGATTGATTAATGGAATCTCAAAGCAATAGCTTCCATGAATAAAGAAATAACGTCACACTGTTTTTTGGGTTTTGTTTGTTTGTTTGACGGAGTCTCACTCTGTCGCCCAGGCTGAAGTACAGTGGTATGATCTCGGTTCACTGCAACCTCCGCCTCCCAGGTTCAAGCAATTCTTCTACTCAGCCTCCCGAGTAGCTAAGACTACAGGTGTACACCACCATGCCTGGCTAATTTTCATATTTTTAGTAGAGACGGGATTTCACCACATTGGCCAGACTGGTCTTGAACTCCTGACCTCGTGATCCACCCGCCTTGGCCTCCCGAAGTGTCTCATACACACAATTTAAGAGTAAAATTTGGAAATAAATATCTTGCAGCAGTAAAATATAGTGATGAAATGCAGATAGAACACAGGCAATTCAACTATTCAAGTATCTGGCATATTATTGCAAATATGCATGGGGAAAATACATTAAGAATGGTAGAAGACAAGTCAGTTGATGGAACTAAACAAAAAGTTTAGAACTAGGCCCATGAGTGAGTGAGTATGTATATATAAAAATTGAGCATATTGAGAAAGTGACATTGCAAATCAGTAGGTAAACAATGAAACTAATAATCAAGTTAACTGGAACAGTGGGCTAACGATTTAAGTCACATCCTAATTTCAAGACTTAAACCAAATACTGGATTAAAAATGTAAAAGGATAAAATCACAGAAATGATAACAGAAAAATCAGGTGAATAAGTATATAATCTTGGGATAAGGAGGGCTGTTCTAAGCTTAATACCAAAGGTTGAAACAAATAATATGAAGAAACAAATGATATGACTATGTAGAATTTTAGCAATCCTATAGGGACACACATTAATAAATTAAGTGAAAAAAAAAAAAAAACCTTAAGAAAAGGAAAAAACTAGCACCCCATCAGAAAACTAGGCAAAGGACCTGCTATCAATGCAAAATTTACCAAAGAAGAAGCACAAATGCCAATAACTTCACCCTTACAAATAAGAAAAGCAAATTAAAACAATGTGATATTTATTATTCTCCATGTATCAGCATCAGTTAGAGTTTGGGGCTTAACTGAGGCACTTCTCAGGACAATTAACAACATACAGCAAAAGCCCAAAGAAAATAATTCCACTTCCAGGAATTGATCCTAGGAAAATAACTGGACAAAGTAAACAGCTGTTTGTGTGTTTATTTATTTATTTATGAGACAGAGTCTCGCTCTGTTGCCCAGGCTAGAGTGCAGTGGCACAATCTTGGCTCACTGCAACCTCTGCCTCCCGGGTTCGGCCAATTCTCTTGCAGCCTCCCAAGTACCTGGGATTACAGGTGCCTGCCATCATGCCTGGCTAATTTTCATATTTTTAGTAGAGACAGGGTTTCACCACGTTGCTCAGGCTGGTCTCAAACTCCTGGCCTCAGGTGATCTGACTGCCTTGGCCTCCCAAAGTGCTGGTATTACAGGTGTGAGCCACCGTGCCCAGCCAACAGATATATTTAAAAGTTGTTCTTTAAAGCATTGTTTATAGTAGCACGAAAACTACAAACCAGTCTAAAATCCAGTGATAGATGATCAAATTGCATGAACTATCTGAAGATGGACTATTAACATGAATATTATGACACTATTAATAATGGCGTAGATCTACAATGTTGACACTTGTTATGTTTGAAAAAATAGTTTACACATATAAATATATGCATGCCTAGGGAAAAGCATGGAAGAAAGGAAAATAGTAATAGTTGTCCCCCGGTAGTAGAAATTTGGGGGGGCTTTTTCTTTTTTTTTACTTATCTGAATAGTCTTATTTTTCTGAATGATGAAATATTTCTGTAACAAATACATACATACAATGACAATAAAGATGTAAAACTCTGAAATTAGGCCATCATTATTCACAAAAAATTTTATAATGGACAATTTGTCCTTTATGTAATACTCATTGCAATGTATTTGTAAGTTAAATATTACTAAAGTGAAACGATTCATTATAGTAGAGAAGTGCCTCAACTTATCTGAAGTGGGGAGACTTACCTCAATGGCTCAATGCTCAGAATTCTCCTCTAATCTTCCGGGCTCTCCTAAACTCTATCATAAATGATCAACACGCTTGTCCTCTAAGCTACTTTTGCTTTACTAAAATGATTTCCCTGCTGGTGATCCCATACAACCTCTTGGTAAACAGAAAAGGCTGCTACCATGGTACTCGCTCACCTTTCACTCCTTCCTTCACCAAGAACATCATACTTCTCAAATGCCAACTATCGCAACTAGCCACATGAACCTAGGCAAGTTACAAAACTCACAGAGTGAGAGCTCAGCTATTATTGCGATGGTCAAGCACACACTGGATTAAGCACTGACAGTTTGCAAAGCAGGCTCATGGCCATAAATCGCATCTGATAACCTGTTCCAGAAACTGAGACGGGACTCCGGGAAAAACACAGCAGAAATTTAATATCATGTATAGTCGTCTCTCAGTATCCGTAGGGGACTGTTTCCAGGATCCCCGAAGATACCCAGATCCTCAGATGCTCAAGTCCCTTGTCTAAAACAGTGTATACAGCCTACTCACATCCTCTCTGATACTTTAAATCATTTCTAGACTAGTTATAATACCTGATACAATCTAAATGCGATTTAAACAGTCGTTAAACTGTATTTTAAAAATCTGTATTATTTCTTATTGTTGTTATTTTTTATTGCTTTTTTTTTCCTGAATATCTTTTCGATCTGTGGCTGGTGGAATCCAAGGATGTGGAACCTGCCAATACAAAGGACCAACTATACTTCCACAAATCTGTTCTAAAATCTGAAGCTACAGCGGTCAGCCCTAGGCTTTCGGATTTCCACCAAACGATTACCAGCTAACGACTTTTGAGAAAACAAAGCTCCTGGACTGAACTCATTTAATACTGATTGCTTAAATGACAGCAGTGGCTTATATCAAGGAAAACGCTACATCTGGGGCTCTAACCCAATGCTTCCCCACCTTCCACATTTCACAGATTCATTAGACAAAACACCCAACAAAGTATAAAATAGGTGAGGGCTTTTGTTTTTCCTTTGAATTTTAGTTTACAACTAGACTAGAACTAGCTACTCATGGCTCAAACGAAAACATAATTTATAGGTCCAGCTTTGCTATGAATGGTCACAATCTTGGGCAAGTCACTTCACATCTCTGACCTCAGTTTCCTTATCTGTGGATTGAGAGGACTGGGTTAAATACCTCCAAGGTTGCTTGTATAACATGGTATTTTCCTAGTTCTTCTTACGGAACATCTATTAAGTCAGGTGTTCAGTCTCACAACTATGTGGACTAGTTTATACTTAGAAATTCCTCAGTACAACAGGCCTACCATATGCATCCACTCACATATACACGAAACAGGAAGAAATTAATGTGAAAGGGATATTTAATTTCTCTTGGAGGGGAAAACATACTCACAGCTAGAGTTAGTGTTCCTGGGATAAATAAAAATGAGAAACAGAAATATCTCATCGGCATAATTTGCCAGTCTGTGCATAATGGGAGCAATACAATAGAATTCAGGTTGCTATATAAAAAACGTACCCTTTTATGCCTCTCCAAAACAAAACCACTACAGTTTTTGAGCTCAAATGTAATATCCTGTTGAAATTTTTTTTTAATTGTAAAGGATTGAGTAGATAAATTCATGTATATACAAAGTCCACTGCATTCTTAAAACTACCACTAGATGGAACATTTACTGCAGTATTCATAGTGAGTGCCCAGTTCACCTTGGGTAAAGGTATTAAGAATTAGATCATAAAAGCAAAACTGAAAGTGTCATTATTACTTTTGTATTGTGTTACATTCTTAACTCGAATTAAAAAAAACTCAATGTTGAGTCATTACTCATTAAGAAAATGAATGCTTTTGTCCACATCATACTCCTTCAGTCTTAATGACTTGAATTATATTTACCAAAATCTTTCTTATCGAGATATTTTTACTTTCAGGTAAGTGGTACCATACTTACTTATCCAAGACCTGTGGATCCTCAGGGCTCTTATTTTCATATTCTAAAAGTTCAAGAAAACTCTGCATATACCTAAAAGGAAAAAAAAAGAAAAAGAAGAGTTACTGTGTTAGTCGCCTGCCCAGCATCCACCCCTCCTCTCCCTCTTCCTTAGAACACTCCAAATTTTCACTCAGGTCTCCATCCCATCCCCATCCCCCATGTGGCTCAAGTGTTATCAGGGAAGCTGGTGCCTCCAAAGATCCTGCGTGGTCCCATTTTTCTCTGGGCAATCCTATTTCTCTTGTCACTAATTATTCATTAGCCCAATAGTTTAGGTCTAAGTCTATCACTGTGTGCATTCTCCTGAACACAGGGAATGGCTCAGGAAGGACATACTGTCTCAATTCAGGCTAGTAAAATGACAGAAAAGACTCGCTGGAGGACTCTGGCAGAGAAACCAAGCTGTTCTGCTTTTGTACAGTGTGCTGTGTGGATTGGAAGCCTGGAACTGCTGCAGCTATTCTGCCACCAGGAGGGAATCCAGTCTGAAAACGAAGCCAACGCCATCGAAAGCAGGGCCTCGACAGCTTCGTGAATCTCTCAATCAAACCAACACCAAAAGCTTACCCTATGGCTGGACCTTCTAGTGACATGAGCCAGGTTCAGTTTCATTTTCTCTACTTACAAACAGACACATCCTAACTTACATATCAAGTCTATAGTTTGATTACCAAAAAGGTACATACACATTTTAAGAAGCATATGTGTGACGCTGAAGTGCCTGCCAAGAACTTAGAAACTAGACATGAAGAAGTTAAATTAATTTCATCAATACTTAATGGGGGAGGAAAAATGCCAATTAAACCCTCAGAAACAGCTTCTGGATTAAGAATAGCTCCATATCTCAATCAGGGCCAGTATAAGAAACAGTCTGTCCAACATTAAGATCTGGAGAACATAGAAAAATGACATCTGGAGAGGCCCATTAGTGCAGTAGCTATATCAAGCCAGGATCTGTTGGATCTCGTGGAGATTCAGATATTCCAATTAGAGATATGTGATCTCTATTTGGGGTTTTAACATGTCCTGAAAGAATTATCCCTTTATTCTAATTATTTCTAACCATTAACTGCCACTAATCCTATTTTCTACACCTTTGGATAGAGGATGAGGACACTCCAATAACTAAAAATGACTGTTACACATATAAATACTCCAGTGAGAATGCCACTTGATTCATCAGCCTCATGTGAACTTTGGACAATGCATTTGATACTAATGAATGTTCATCACTGGACATATTTTTTAAAAGTCTCTGGAAGCCAGGCATGTTGGCTCATGCCTGTAATCCCAGCACTTTGGGAGGCCAAAGTGGGTGGATCACCTGAGGTCAGGAGTTTGAGACCAACCTGGCCAACATGGCGAAACCCCATCTCTACTAAAAATACAAAAAATTAGCTGGGCATGGTGGCACATGCCTGTAGTCCCAGCTACTCGGGAGGCTGAGGCAGGAGAATCGCTCGAACCCAGGAGGCAGAGATTGCGGTGAGCCGAGGCTGTGCCACTGCACTCCAGTCTGGGAAACTGAGCAAGACTCCATCTCAAAAAAATAAAAATAAATAAATAAATAAAAGTCTCTGGGCACATAAGGCTATGGATTAGATATTGTTAAAATCACTGGGTCAAAACACCAAGAGGTCAAAGCCAGCCAGCCCCAGTGATGCCCTCCGTCCTGCCACACACAAGCAAGCTAGGTAGGCATCCTGTCCTTTCCAAAGGGGATAGTTGAAGAAAGTCATAAATAGAAGGGAGCCAAAGATTATTCTGAGGTTCCCAGCCTGACAGTCAAAAGAGCAACGAGGACATACTGTGACCAAGGGGACAGTGGTGGGGTTCACAGCCCATTATGCATAAGATTCATTTTTAAAAGGAAAAAATGGCAGTGAAACACAATGCATGATCCTGAAGTGGATTCCTAAATCAGGAGGAGAATGCAAAAAAAAAAAAAAAAAAAAAAAAAAAAAAGAAAAAAAAAGATGGGGGTAGCATCACAACAATTAGTAAAGTGAGAACAAGTTCTACATATTAGAAGACATTACTGTATCAATGTTAAATTTCCCGAATTTGATGATCACATTGTGGTTTTCTAAGACCTGTTCCAATGAAATACATGCTAAAGTATTCACGGCAGAGGGGCATGATGTAGACATCGTGTATGTGTACCATATATGGGTGTGTGTGCCATATACAGACATAGATATATGTATGTGTGTGTGCACGTGTGTGTGTGTGTGTACGCAGAGAGTGAGACAGAAACAGAGAATATGAATGACAATGGTAGAACGTGGTCAAATGTTAACAATGTTAACAATTAGTGAATCTACGTGACAGTATATGGGAATTCTTTCTACCAGTTTTGCAACCCTTCTGTTAAGTAGGAAAGTATTTCAAAATAGAATGTTTAAGAAACAAGAAGGAAGAAATGGCATGCATTTGTTTGGAATGGATATGGAAAAGGAACAGTTAAAAGACAAAAACCAAACAACAGAGTTGACATAGCAATTTGTTTGAGCCTATACTTTGTCAGTATAATACAACACATTTAGGTACATTTGGTCTTTGTCCCTGCTTCCTGGCACAGAGCTCCCAAAACCCTTGGAACTTTCTGAGTGATAGGAGTGTCTTCTGCTATCCATAAAGGGCCCCCTTTGACCACACCTGAGTTCATGCTAATGTGGTGACTTAGGATGGGATCTCTAGATAGCCTCAGGATGGGGCTGGTCACCAGAAAGGCCAAGTGATTCGAGGACTAACTTTCAGCTCTACCCTCAACTTCTGGGGAGGGGAGAGGGCTGGACATTGAGCTCTATCAAAACCCTTGAACGACCATCAGAGTTTCCAGGTTGGTGAACATATGGGGGTACTGGGAGGGTGGTGTGTCCAGAGTGGGCATGGAAGCTCCATGAGGCCCCCCATACCTTGCCCTATGCATCTCTCCCATGTGGCTGTTTCCGAATTGTACCCTTTCTAATAAACCTATAAACATAGGTAAAGTATCTTCCTGAGTTCTGTGAGCCGTTCCAGCAAATTATCAAACCTGAGAGAAGGGGCGTGGAAACTCAATGTCCAGCCACTCAGTCAGAGGCACAGGTGGCCCAGGACTTGTGACTGGTGTCTGCAGTAGGGGAGATTCTTGTGGGGTTGAGCTGTAAAGCTGTGGAGTGTGCCCTGACTCCAAGCAGGTAGTGTCAGGATTGAACTGAATTGCTGAACCCAGTTGCTGTCCAGAGACTCGGAATTGGTTGTTGATGTTGGAAAGCAACACGAAAGAGCCCAGCAATTCACTTTGAAGCCCCTGACCCAGCCTGTACATAAGCAATAGTAAATGTTTAACTGTCACCACCACCAGGATCAGGGGATTTGATCCTGCCAACCTAGAATCCCCACCACAGTGGGGTGGAATCCTCTAATTGGGATTTTATACCTTCTACTGGAAAATCTCTAATGATGGCCTTGAAGCAATAAAGAAGTCTCGTGCAAACAAGAACTTGCTGCTCTTTCAGAAACAAGCTATAGAACCAGAGCAGGATGCAAGGAACTATATGACATCAAAGCCACGGTCACGGTCTCTTTCATTTCTCCTGTATTCCAAAGACTGCACGTCACACAGTGACAAGCTGCTGCTTGTCTGGAAAAGAGACTTGACACTGTACCTCTGAGACCACCTAATATAGTGTGTCTCAGACAATTCATTTTAACCCTATGAATTTATTATAATTAATACTATGGAGGAATGACTATTGAATGTCCATTCTCTTTCAGTAGCCCGGCCTCCACTAACCCTCTAGATGCGAGCTAATTAGTAGTTCCATTCTCCTTACATCTGTCCACACCATTCCCTTCTAAAATGCTCTCCCTGTCACCTGCAATCTGTCAGTTCCACCCACCCACCAAGGGGCAGTGCGGAACCACAGCTTGCATTTCTGTCCGCTTCTCTCTGCTCCCACAGCACTGTGCTTGCTTGAGAGGACTGACAGCATCTGACCTTCCCAACTCCTCCAACTTTCTTCACAGTGACTTCTACTTGCATTTATTTATTTATTTATTTATTTATTATTTTTGAGATGGAGTTTTATTCTGTTGCCCAGGCTGGAGAGTACAGTGGCGTGACCTTATCTCACTGCAATCTCCACCTCCCAGGTTCAAGTGATTCTCTTGCCTCAGTCTCCTGAGTAGCTGGGATTACAGGTGCATGCCACCATGCCTGGCTAATTTGTGTATTTTTAGTAGAGATGAGGTTTCACCATGTTGGCCAGGCTGGTCTCAAACTCCTGACCTCAAGTGATCTGCCCACCTCGGCCTTCCAAAGTGCTGGGATTACAGGTGTGAGCCACCACAGCCGGCCTCTACCTTGCTTTTAAAACACAGAGTAGACCTGCAAATGTTTCTCAAACACTGTATATGCAAACCCCTTTCTAAAAACACACCACTTGCTCTTATATCCTACCATTCATTGATCTCACCCTGCTTACCTAGCGGGTAACTTTGCGTCACAAATTCAACGTCTTCAGTTAAATGACATATGCTTCAAGCATCAGAGCTATAACTGATTTAAGTTTACGTTATACTCTGTCAAAATTTTCCCTACTTTTCATGGAGCAAATGAAGCACAGCAGGGAACTGATATTTTTCCAATCTGAGGTTCCCCTTTAAATGACTTAATTTGTTCTACAAGAAGCACTGACTTCAAGGAATGTCTTGACAAGGAAAACAAAAGGAGTAAGGTTAAGACTTGATAAAAGCAGCAAATACCCTGTCAGAAAAAGTGCAATCCCACCACACACAAGAAAAACTCAAGAAAGTGTCTAGTATAATTTACAAGCATTTTCATTAAAACAACTTTAAAACAAACAGCACATAAAGAAAAAAAAAAAAACTTTGAATTGCATGGAAAATCCAGCTATCCCAAATGACTCATTCCCCAGATGGGCAGTATGTGCACTTTTACAGAGAATGGTCCCGCTGCCAAATGTTCACAGCATTGTGGGAAGATCCATTTTAAGCCACATTGTTTACTTACCAACTCTGAACCAATCCCACTGAAGGGCGGTTAAGTAAATTATCCGGCAGAAGATTAACTTCTCTCATTGTGTTAGCCAGCCGCACAGGAAGTTCCTTTCGTAGAAACATATATGAAGTTTTCTCACATGCATTATCTCTCCCTATTAAGACATAAAAAATGTACCATGATTTTATAGTCTAACAGATGGAGAAATAAAGTGCTCCCATGGTAGCATGGTTACTACTGGTTGGAAAGAGAAAATTAAATAATCCTGCAGTCTCTAGTTGAATTTTTATCCTTTGAAATAGCAAGTTGAAGAAAATAATTTAATTAGCAGAGAAAAAGAACATTCATTACAAGAGGCAACCTTGAAAGCAGTTTTGTTTTTTTTTTTCTTAACACGAAAACATTCCTAGCATTACCAGCGGCAATCTAAAAGTGACCTGGGATATAATCTGAACTTCTTTTCAAATAAATACCGTGGGAAAACTGCCAAGTACAAAGGTAACAGAACATGTAAATCCACTCCCGTTCATAGGGCTTTCCAGGAGGCAACGGATCCATTCATTTCACAAATATTCACCTACTGTGTGTGCCAATTGTTTCCTAAGATTTTCCTACAGTGTGTTTCTTCAGGGGCCATAGCTCTGCCCCTCTGGGAAGTAGCCACAGACCCCAGAGACCCTGTGATTCCAGAGGAGAGGCTCTCACTGTGAGACACAGGGCTGGCATGTGCCAGAGAAACATGCCAGAGAAACTATCTCCCGGGTGTACTCAGAGGCAGAGGGATCTACCGTGCCACATCGGAGAGGGTAAGATGTGGGTTGACCACAAGGAAGGAGGTCAGTGCCTTCTGGAGGCTTCCCTGAACTGGCTGTGCATAAAATTTACATAGACAAGATGCCATGAGAGGAAACATACCTGGCCACTTAAAAGAGGAAACCTGAGCTCCTTCCTCTGCTGTCATATGGCAAGAAGAGTTCTAGCATCAGACTGGCCTGCAACCCCCAGCCCTGCTGGAAACTCCATGGTGGCTGGTGGTGGAGGGCCTGATAGAAAAGGCATGAGCTTTGGAGACACAAATGTCCTCCAGCCCCAACTCCTCCATTTGCAGGTTGTGAAAACTTTGGTAAGCTTCTTCACTTCTGAGTCTCAGCTGCCTTAATCTGTAAAATGGGGCTAAAACTAGTTTGTGTAAGGACTAAATGTGATACCGTGCACGGAGGCTGACACGGAGTAAGTGCTGGACAAACACTGGTCCTCCTGGTCTCCATGGTATTGAGGAGTCCATCCCATCTCCCTTGCCCTGCCTAGGCCTCTTTGCTGTTCCATATTCCCTGGAGGCTGCACAGAAATGGGCAACATCGTAGCCAGGCCCAGAGAGAGATGAGCAGAGCTCATTTAACAATTTTCTCTTCCAAACTCTCCTTATTCTTCTGTAGGTCATGAAGGCAGCAAGTCAGAGATTCAGAAGTAAATCCAATCTTCTAACACTTCCAGTCACATTCTGGTTTATTCATTTGCTCTCCCTACCAAATAAAACTTGAAAAACAGAACCTAGTCTAGAAAGTCATCTGCAGAACCTTTCTTCCCCACTCATCCCTGACCCACTTCTCCATTCTCAAAAAAGTTACAATAAAAGATGAAAGTCTGAAATAATCCATCCCTCATTTCCCTCATCCTAAGTGAGTATATTGAAGGCCTTTGGTAAATCTTTTAACTAATTGATGATTCACTTTTCTCCTTTGTACTTTCACTGTGATAAGTACCTTAATCCCCAAATACCCACTTCAAGTAAGAGGGGAAGGGGTGAAATGCCCCCGCAATGACCTTCCAACATCTATTCTATACACATTCATTTGGCCTTAGGCAATTAACATTTAAAATGACTCTGGTCCTTTTTTTTTAGACGGAGTGTTGTTCTGTTGCCCAGGCTGGAGTGCAATGGCACGATCTCGACTCACTGCAACCTCTGCCTCCTGGGTTCAAGCGATTCTCCTGCCTCAGCCTCTCAAATAGCTGGGACTACAGGCGCCCACCACCACGCCTGGCTAATTTTTTATATTTTTAGTAGAGGCGGGGTTTCACCATGTTAGCCAGGATGGTCTCGATCTCCTGGCCTCATGATCCACCCACCTCGGCCTCCCAAAGTGCTGGGATTACAGGCGTGAGCCACCATGCCCAACCAGCTCTGGTCATTTTGCTTCAAATAATATAGAGACAGTTCCCAACTTAAAACAGTTCAATTTATGATTTTTTGATTGTTTAATCTTCTGACTTTATGATGGGTTTATCTAATTATTAAGTGCTTTTTTGTTTTGAGACAGAGTCTCACTCTGTCACCCAGGTTGGAGTGCAGTGGCACGATCTCCACTCACTGCAACCTCCACCCACTGGGTTCAAGCGATTCTCATGCCTCAGCCTCCCAAGTAGCTGGGATTACAGGCGCCCATCACAATGCTCGGCTAGTTTTTGTGTTTTCAGTAGAGATAGGGTTTCATCATGTTGGCCAGGCTGTTCTCGAACTCCTGACCTCAAGTGATCCACCCACCTTGGCCTCCCAAAGTGCTGGCATTACAGGCATGAGCCACCATGCCTGGCCAAGTGCATTTTTCAGTTACAGTATTTTTGACTCATGATGTATTCATCAGGATGTAACCCCACTGTAAGACAAGGAGCATCCGTATATTATACCTAAAAGGTTCTGTATGAATATAACTTTAACTTTAAATGCACTAAAAATGCTGCTATTTATCACAGTGAATCTCACTGTAAAATGAATTCCCTATTATCTAAGTTAAAATATAAGTCTAGCTTTTCACATGCTGGGAGAAATACTTTGCATCCTGGTTAAACAGAAAGGAAATTATCTTTAAATCACAAAAGAAACATTGATGTTCTCACTGTGGGATGACAAAGACTCTCTCCTTTAACCAAACTTGAACCAGGTTCTCCTGGGTTTGCTTATTTGTTTGTTTGTTTGTTTTTGGAGACAGGGTCTCACTCTGTCACCCAGGCTGCAGTGCAGTGGCACAATCACGGTTTACTACAGCCTCAACCTCCCGGGCTCAAGTGATTCCCCCACCTCAGCCTCCCACATAGCTGGGACATCTGGCTAATTTTTGTATTTTTAGTAAAGAGGGGGTTTTGCCATGTTGCCCTGGCCGGTCTCGAACTCCTGGGCTCAAGCGATCTTCCCATCTCAGCCTCCCAAAGTGCTGGGATTACAGGTGTGAGCCAGCGCATCTGGCTCTGAGTCCTCTTTTTGACTAGGCCTCGACTTTGGGTTCTATCTTGACCTGCTTAGTCCAGTCTTAGCAAAAATCCTGCTGAGTCATTTCAGTGAAAATTCCCTACCCTTGGTGTATGATCCCCCTACCCTCGATATCTTATCACCTTGGCCTGCCTTCAGCAAGAATCCCCTCCAACCTGGACTTTTCCTCTTAGTAACTTTCCACCCATTGACCCACACACTGCTCCTTGGCTATAAATTTCCACTTGTCCTTGTTGCACTAGGAGTTCAGCCTGCTCTCTCCCCACTACTGCAAAACTCCCATTGTAGGGGTCCCTCTTGAATAAAGCCTTCCCTACCATCTTTAACAAGTATCAGATAATTTTTTTTTCTTTTCTTTTTCTCTCCTTTTTTTTTTGGAGACAGGGTCTCACTCTGTCACCCAGGCTGGGGTGCGATGGTGCGATCTTGGCTCACTGCAAGCTCCGCCTCCCGGGTTCAAGCAATTCTCCCTGCCTCAGCCTCTGGAATAGCTGGGATTAGAGGCATCTACTACCATGCCCAGCTAATTTTTGTATTTTTAGTAGAGACAGGGTTTCACTATGTTGGCCAGGCTGGTCTTGAACTCCTGACCTCAGGTGATCTGCCCGCCTTGGCCTCCCAAACTGTTGGGATTACAGGCATGAGCCACCGCGCCTAGCCAAGTTTTTTTTTTTTTTTTCTTTAACAGGAAAAAGGAAGTCCT
>NC_045445.1:123736515-123815903 GCF_002776525.5 Piliocolobus tephrosceles
CCAGGTTTTTTTTTTTTTTTTCTTTAACAGGAAAAAGGAAGTCCTGGAATAGGGAAGAAGTAGAAGAATTCTGGTGTTAAACTGAAACTTGGAGTATCAGTATCAACTAACAATTTTTTCACAGTTATGAGTTTTTGGGGGTAATGAAAGTATACATGTTTAAATTTCCAAGTTGGCAGCCTGTTAGGAGCCACAGGATACAAGTATGTCGTGAGCAGTGAGAGCTGGCTGGCAGGCGTGAGGTGGCCACAGTCAGGTTCTCATCTCTTCTCTGAAAGTTGCAGATCTAGATGGTTTCAGAATTTAAAGGTTTTCCAATTTTAGGAAGGTAAAAAGGAGCCTATACCATACATTGTACAATACAGAGTATTAGAGAGCCACATCATAGCTGCAGTGAAATACATGAACATCTCTAGTAAGTAGGATAAAGACTATGTAATCAAGTCAGTTCAGGTCTGGTTTTGCTAGAAAATGAGTTCTGGCAGCAAATATATGAAACAGAAATTCAATTTTCAGTTTTTTTGGAGTTCAGGATTCAGAGAAAAGCCTATGGTCCTGTGGGCTGGTGATGACAAAGGTCAGGTGCTGAAGTTTGATTGGGGTTTGAACCTTGACTAGAGCATTCACAAGCTTCAGGAGCAGGGGTAAGTTTCTTTACACTTCTAAACTTCATTGTAACCACCTATAAAATAAGAACAGTATCTACTTCACAGAGATTTGGTGAGGGTTAAAATGTGCTTAACATTTAAACCAGAGGCAGTGGCTCACGCATGTAATCCTAGCTACTTGGGAGGCTGAGATGGGCAGATCACTTGAGGCCAGGAGTTTGAGACCAGCCTGGGCAATGTAGCAAGACCCCAATCTCTATAAATAAAAATTTAATAAACCACAATATTTAACAGTCACATATTCTTAAAACTTAGAAAAGAGGCTAATTAAATAGAAATCACTAATGATGCTGATGATACTCAAACAGAATAGCCTGAGGCCAGGGGATACACAATCGAATTGTCAGTTACTGCTTGGTCAGCCCTGAGAACCCATTCCCTGGGCTCATCTGATGATTCTGCAATAATTAAAACTCAACTACTAGGCATGGTCTAAGAGAATCCAATTTCAGGAAGCATTTTCTTCAAGCTTCCTTGGATTATCAGCCTGTTATAAAACTCATGTGGAAAGAAACTTTTATCTGTCTCTGTATCCCTCATAGCACATATTATAGTGCTTCGCCTATGGTAGCTTCTCAATGATTTATTCAAAGAATAGATCATCCTTTCAGAAGTTTGTTTTTTTCTTTGTTTGTTGTTGATTTTTTTTTTTTTTTTTTTTTTTTTTTTTGAAACAGAGTCTTGCCGCTCTGTTGCCCAGGCTGAAGTGCAGTGGTGCGATCTTGGCTCACTGCAACCTTAGCCTCCCAGGTTCAAACGATTCTCTCCTGCCTCAGCCTCCCGAGTAGCTGGGATCACAGGTGCCCATCACCACGCCCAGCTAATTTTTGTATTTTTAGTAGAGATGAGGTTTCACCAAGTTGCACAGGCTGGTCTCCAACTCCTGACCTCAAGTGACCTGCTCACCTCAGCCTCCCAAAGTGCTGGGATTACAGGCGTAAGCCACCGCACCTGGTCCAGAAGTTTGTGTTTTTTATTTTTATTTTTATTTTTCTATTTTTATTTTTTTATTATACTTTTAAGTTCTAGGGTACATGTGCATAACGTGCAGGTTTGTTACATATATATACATGTGCCATGTTGGTGTGCTGCACCCATCAACTCGTCAGCACCCATCAATTCATCATTTATATCAGGTATAACTCCCCAATGCAATCCCTCCCCCCTCCCCCCTCCCCATGATAGGCCCCATTGTGTGATGTTCCCCTTCCCGAGTCCAAGTGAGCTCATTGATCAGTTCCCACCTATGAGTGAGAACATGCGGTGTTTGGTTTTCTCTTCTTGTGATAGTTTGCTAAGAATGATGGTTTCCAGCTGCATCCATGTCCCTACAAAGGACGTAAACTCATCCTTTTTTATGGCTGCATAGTATTCCATGGTGTATATGTGCCACATTTTCTTAATCCAGTCTGTCACTGATGGACATTTGGGTTGATTCCAAGTCTTTGCTATTGTGAATAGTGGTGTGTTTTTTAAAAAGAGTAGTTGAAAAATCTCAGGTTTTGTCTCTTACATTCTACATGAAGTTTAGGGACAAATTATTTGTACTCAGATGCCTTAATTATATATCAGCTTAAATAGGAGGATAAGTCTTTTTTTGTTAATTAGTTAGCCTAAAAATAAGTATGAAATGCCTCATTTTTATAATCTTTCTGTGCTTTCTTCATATACGTTGAAAGTATCTTTCCTATGTATTAATGCCAGATACTCAGTTTAAATCAAAAGGTTCTAACAACCTTTTTTTTTTTTTAAATAATAAACTTACCAAGAAAAACATTTTGGTTTTAAATGAATGTCCTCGTCAGAAGGTTCTGTTTTGATGAGTCTTCTGGTATACTGTGTATTTTCCAGTTCTGCTTTCCAATGATTTGACTTCATTTTTTCCCTACTTACTTGGCTTCTCCACATTACTTAATTTTGACTTTCTAGTTTTATTCTGCATTTCTCAATATACTTCATCTCATTCAAATTTATCAATTAAGTTTTTCCTTGGTATCAGTTCAAAGACGACAAAGGGAGCAGGTGAGGGGCCTTGGAAAATTCTGACTTAGTGGATGCAAACAGGTCATTAGACTCAAATACAGTCATGTGCATTTCTTCTGTTTTTCTCCTAAGTTTGACGATCCTTTCATTCTCTTCTGTTTCTGGTTGCTTTGTTTGTTTGTTTGTTTGTTTTTGAGACAGAGTCTCACTCTGTTGCCCAGGCTGGACTGCAGTGGCACAATCTCAGCTCACTGCAACCTCCACCTCCTGGGTTCAAGCGATTCTCCTGCCTCAGCCTCCTGAGTAGCTGGGATTACAGGCATGCAACACCACACCCGGCTAATTTTTGTATTTTTAGTAGAGACGGGGTTTCACCATGTTGGCCAGGTTGGTCTCAAACTCCTGACCTCAGGTGATCCACCCGCCTCGGCTTCCCAAAGTTCTAGGATTACAGGCGTGAGCCACTGCGCCTGGCCTCTGTTTGTTTTTTATACTTTGCCCTTTTATTGGGAAGCTGGAGACAATTACTATATTTGCAAAAGGTATGATTTGCTTTGTCTAGAAAGGTCCCATACAGCTTCACATTCACCAAGACCTAGGATGAGTAGACACAGAAATACAAATGACTTTCAATTTAATGCAGGAAGCCTTCCCGATGGTTGGACCAGGAGGTAGCCAAGAGCGTTTAGCTAGCCGCCTGAGAGCAGGAGCTCACAGACATATTTCTTTATACCTGGCTTCCGTAGTGGCTGATAACCCTGGCTTGGCTTTAATCCTCTTTTCGAGTAATTTACGGGCGGCAGAAAAAATAATTATTTCTTCAGTTAATCAAGTCACCTGATAATAAGAAACTTTTTCTTTTTTATTTATTTATTTTTTGAGATGGAGTTTCACTCTTATTGCCCAGGCTGGAGTGCAATGGCGGGATCTCACCTCACTACCACCTCAGCCTCCTAAGTTCAAGCGATTGACAATAAGCACCTTTTAATTAAAGCAGAGGCTAAGGACATATTTTACACTGTCTTCAATCAACAGAGACCACGCCTCCTAAAATGTACAGTCTCCTCTGTCTGGATTACTTGAAGGCTTTCTTTGTCCATTGTTCAGCTTTAGCAGTTGGTGGGGGCGGGGGGGTGGTTTGGGAGTGGCAATAATGAGATAAAGGGCAATACATGGAAAAATTACTCGCAAGGCACCAAAAAAACCCAGCAGAATGATCCAGCTCATTCTGATAATTTTTATTAACATCCTCAAATAAATGCTTTTCATTAATATCACCACTAAATGTCTGAGTTGGCAATGTATTTTTCCCATTAACCATGTTAAAATTCGTAAAATATAACTGAGAACATATTATTTTAAGGTGAGCTCTTTTTAAAAAAATTTGCGGTGCAGCACACCAACATGGCACAAGTATACATATGTAACAAACCTGCACATTATGCACATGTACCCTAGAACTTAAAGTATAATAATAATAAAAAAAAATTTCAACTTTTATTTTAGATACAGGGGTGCATGCACAGGCTTGTTCCATGGGGATGTTGCACCCAGGTAGTGTGCACAGTACCCAGCAGGTGGTTTTTCAACCCGCGCCCACTTCCCTCCCCTGTCTAGTAGTTTGCAGTGTCTGTTTTTCCCATGTTTATGTCCATGTATGGAGGTGAGCTCTTCAACTTCTTTTCTCCAGTTGTAGTTATAAGATTTCAATCTGCTGAAAACACTGAATTTAAGAATAAGTCATTAATTTTTGGATTTACGAGGGTTAAACAATGATTAATTGAACAGTCCTTCAGAAGAAACAACCTGACATGTGAATGGAGACCTACCAAATGATTGTGAATGTCCTTCAAAGAATCACTTTTTTAAAAACTTAGTTTCTACTTTTAAAATGTTTGTTTTGCCTCATGAGCAGTCTCTCACTGCCTTAAAAGCTTAAGTTTTCCTTTGTTCAAGAAAATGTATTCCTGAATCTAAGAAGAGATCAAAATAGGTTAGATTTGGAACCCGCCAAACTCGGGGCCGCCTCCACTCTGGGCCGGACCATGTTTCGGTTATTATTATTAATCACAGCGAGTCAGTTATGCCGGTAATCCCAGCACTTTGGGAGGCTGAGGCAAGAGGACTGCTTGAGTACAAAAGTTCAAGACCAGCCCAGGCAACATAGGGAGACCCAGTCTCTACAAAAAATAAAAAATTAGCTGGGCATGGTGGTGCATGACTATAGTTCCAGCTACTTGGGAGACTGAGGCAGGAGGATCGCTTGAGCTGGGAGGTCGAGGCTGCAGTGAGCTGTGATTGTGCCACTGCACTCCAGCCTAGGTGACACAGTGAAACCCCATTTCAAAAAAAACAAAAAAAGAGTAAGTCAGAACTTCAGAGACAAAGAGCCAAAGACTGCGGACTTCACGCACACTTTATTCCCTATCAAATTCAATGCCTCCAAACATCCAGATATTACATGACTTCTTTTAAGCCAATGTCCACATTATGACACTCACAGATGCTGTGAGTCAGGAATTTAGACAGAGCGCAGAAGGGATGGCTTATCTGGGTCTCAGCTGGGAAAACTCGAAGGCTGCAGGTTGACTAGATCTTGGGTCTGGAAGCATCCGAGGGCCCCTTCACTCCGAAGTCTGATGCTTGGGCCAGATGACTTCGCAACTAGGATTGCACATCTGAGCAGCTTGGGGTGGCCTCTTCCTGGGCTCTCTCACATCACGGCATCCTCGGGCTAGTTCGATCCTTCCACCACTTCAGTGAAAAGACAGCAGCCGCATGGCCTTTTATGACCCAGGCTCAGAAGTCACACGGCTGGCCTACGTCTAACACAATCAATTAGGCGAAGTAGCCAGGGCCTGCCCAGACTCCAGAAGGAAATTTCGACTCCCACTCCTGACAGAGGGGTGCCAAGGTCACACTATAGAAAAGTATCCTCATGGCCATCTTTGGAAAATGTGATCTTCTCTAGGATGTTAATGGGGGTTTGTAGATGATTTATTGCTAAATTATATTTTAAAACACTCTTTTATGGACAGTCAGGTTTTGTCTCTTCTGGGGTTAATGTCCATTTTTCTGTCTTTGTTAGTCTCCTTCTTGCTGTAGGCTTCCCTCAGACATGTGGTGATCTTTGATTGTTCAGTCAGGTTTGGGAGGGAAGCAGGCTAAAGACTGGGAGCCCTGTGGGGCTCTTGGTGGAGTGAGCGCCCCAAATTCCTGATTACACGGGGCTTTTCAGCGGGCACTAACACCACACCAGCTTCCCTGATTCTCCTGAAAATAGTTCCATCAATGTCTTTAGAGAAGAATCCCCTTTTGTCCTTTACCTTGCTGATAGAGATAACTGCCTGCTGTTAATGTTCTAAAGGTCAGAACAAAGGGTGGCCCTTCTGTCTGCAGACTTTTAGTTCATTCTCCTGTTTGCACCCAGCCAGCCTTCCTGCCACTCCTCCCCGCTACTGGTCTACTGCGTTGCTGAGGTGGGAGTCTCCTGCCCCCCACCCTGGGCTCTGCAGCACTATGCTCAGCAGCCTCCTCTGCTGCGGTGCCTTCTGAGAGTGTTCTAGACCCGAGAGTTGTCCAATACAGGAACCAGCAGCCATTACGAGAAATTTATTTATTTTTTTAGTTTTACTTTTTTGAGACAGTGTCTTGCTCTGTCGCCCAAGCTGGAGTGCAGTGGCATGATCCCAGCTCACTGCAACCTGCGCCTCCCAAGTTCCAGAGATTCTCCTACTTCAGCCTCCTGAATAGCTGGGATTACAGATGTGCGCCACCACGCCCGGCTAATTTTTGTATTTTTAGTAGACACAGGTTTTCACCATGTTGGCCAGGCTGGTCTCAAACTCCTGACCTCGGGTGATCCACCAGCCTGAGCCTCTCAAAGTGCTGGGAAATCACAGGCGTGAGCCACAGCGCCTGGCCCCATTAAGGGAAATTTAGATGGTCCATTTTATTTTTATATCAATGATGAATTCCCCAAGGGTAATAACTGTATCATGGTTATTAGGAGAATGCCCTTAAGCTGAGGACATACATACTTAAGTATCTAGGGGTAAAGAGGCATGATGTCTGCAATTTATTCTCAAATGCTTCAGCAAAAAAGCATAAAGCATGTGTATGTGAGAGGGAGAGAGAAAGAGAGAGAATAGGGAAAAATAAAGCAAATACGGCAAACTAACTAATAAAAATCTTCCTATAACTAGAATCGTTCTATTCTTTAAAAAAAAATACAAAAATCTCATACAAAACATGCTACTATAAGAAGAGCTTCCTAATGGGGTCTGATACCCGTGGTACCCTTCATGTAATGATTTTTGTTCTTCTGACAGGAAAAGGGGGTACCAAGGTGATTGGGACAGAGTTCTTAATCAAGGTAGTAGTCCCTTGATCCTCTCTCTTTAGCAATCCTGTTTGTCTGCTCTTTTGAAATATATATCTACACAGACTAGTGAGAAAACTGCTGCTCTGTATAACAAAGCCAAAGCAAGCTGTGAATGGATTTCTCTGTGGGCCCAGAAGTTGTGCCCTCCGCTTGGGCAATGCCCTCTGCCACTGCCTCGGTCACTGAGTTCTATGAGTTCTACGTCCTGTATCATGATTGCTCAAAAGATTGAAGAGTCCATTAGTACAATACCTGGTACATTGTAGGTATTCAATAAATATTTCCTGGCTGGGCACGGTGGCTCACACCTGTAATCCCAGTGGGAAGCCAAGGTGGGAGGATCACTTGAGCTCAGATGTTCTAGACCAGCCTGGGCAACATGGCGAAACCCCATCTCTACTAAAAATACAAAAAAATTAGCCAGGTGTGGTGGCGGGCACCTGTAATCCCAGCTACTTAGGAGGCTGAGGCATGAGAATTGCTTGAACCTGGGAGGTGGAGGTTACAGTGAGCCAAGATCGTGCCACTGCACTCCAGCCTGGGTGACAGAGTGAGACTTTGTCTCAACAACAACAAAAATTTCCTGGCTGGGCGTGGTGGCTCACACCTGTAATCCCAAAGGGAGGCCAGGGCAGGAGGATCACTTGAACTCAGGAGTTCGAGACCAGCCTGGGGCATATGGTGAAACCCCATTTCTACAAAAAATACACAAATTAGCCAGATGTGGTGGTGTGCACCTGTAGTGCTGTGTACTCAGAGGCTGAGATGCAAGGATCGCTTGAGCCCGGAAGGTCAAAGCTGCAGGGAGCCAAGATTGCACCACTGCACTCCAGCCTACGTGACAGAGTGAGAGCCTGTGTCACATACAAACACACACACACAAAAAACCTCTGATCACAACTGAAAATTAAAACACTCAATAAGTTCAGTTACAAAGTTAACATAGCAAATAAAATTCAGGGGTTCAAGATAACATTTGCAGGTAATGGTAAATCCCTCTTACAGGTCAATTCATTCTATATATTTGGTTAAGGGTATTCAATCCTTAAGATCATAAGAAGAGCCAAAAGGGAGGTAGGAAGACAATAATACAGTGGCAGTAACAGTCAATACGGTGTGTCAGGCCAGAGAGTGGAAAAGAAGAGACATGATGTGTTCAGAACAGATGTCACAAATAAAGCTGTGACCAGCTAGAGCATGTGAGTAACAAGCACTATGCAGCTAAAGCCGCCATGCATCCATATCAACCTAATTCCAGAAGGGAGTTTAGAATCTAGTCCTAACGGTAAATTGGTGAGTTACAGGATGCCTTGTTATCATGGAAGCAGGAATAGCTAATGGTCACATTGTACTCATATTTGAGGTTAACTGAGGCAAATCGTTTAGTTAGCCATCACAGTGATCAAAGGGAATCCAAAGCAAGTTATACTCAAAGCACAAAAGAGCTGAAAGTGCTATGTTTCTTGGAAAATGATCAGTTTTATACACTGAGACCTTCAGCCAACAAACTTTAAGATAATTGGCATTCAAGATTAAGAGCTCCCTACCCAGCTTTTATTCTTAGCAGAAAGCTGACTTCATCCAGGAAATGCTGTCACTAACTTCTCACAGTAAATTCATAACCAACATCTACCAATCACCTATCATGTGCTATGCACTATGCCATACGTTCTCAGTGTCATCAATGCAACCACCCTATGATTAGCCACTAGCATTTCTATTTTGTAGATAAGGACACTGAAGTGTAGTGGGATTAAGTGATTTGCCCAGGCTCACACTGCTGGTAGGCACCAGAAATTAAGACTGGAGTACAAGTCTGCATATACTGCTTCTCATATTCCCAGAGATGATAATGCAGACTAACAAGTAGTGGTTTTCAGAAGTAGAATTATTTCACTGTAAGTAAGTGGAGTAGGTATCAATCTGATAGTTCTGAAATAATAAAATTAGATAAGCATTAGATTATACCATTTCCTGATTGTGTAACAGAATAAATTTAGACAAAACCTCAGCATTGCTAATAGAGACTGTATTTGCTATAAATAATTGCATTGGGGACAATGGTATACTATGTTAAACTGAAAAGAGCATAGGTTTAAAAGCTCAATCTTGCCTGTAATCCCAGCACTTTGACAGGCCAAGGTGGGCAGATTACTTGAGGTCAGGAGTTCGAGACCAGCCTGGACAACATGGTGAAACCCCATCTCTACTAAAAATACAAAAAATTAGCCAGGCGTGGTGACAGGTGCCTGTTATCCCAGATACTTGGGAGGCTAAGGCAGGAGAATCACTCGAACCTGGAGGAGGAGGTTGCAGTGAGCCAAGATCACACCACGTACTCCAGCCTGGGCGACAGAGGAACACTCTGTCTCCAAAAAACAAACCAACCTACCTCACTCTACCTGAATTTTAACCATGGCTTTGCCCCTAACTTTGCTTAGGTAAGAGACTTAAACTATCTAAGCTTTACACTCTTCATCCAAAAAATGGAAACACTTACTTTGTGTGGACGCGGTGAGAATTACAGCTAACTACTATTGTGTTTAGCAGAAAGTGGCACACAAATGTAAGTTCCCTTGGCCTCATAAAAAGAATAATTTCTGGTTCCCTTTGGAAGAGGTGGCCAAGATGTTATACCAACAACTAGCTGATGATTGGGACAGTCTCTTCCTTACTTGGGGCTTCTACTTTCTCATGTGTAAAATTGGGAAAATTACAGATAATCTCCATATTAGTTTGTTCTCATGTGGCTAGAAAGAACTACCTGAGACTGGGTAATTTATGAAGGAAAGAGGTTTAATTGACTCACAGTTCCACATGGCTGGGGAGGCCTGAGGAAACTTACAATCATGGCAGAGGCGAAGGGGAAGCAAGCACGTCTTCACACAGTGGCAGGAGACAGAGAGCGAAGGGTGAAGTACTACACACTTTTAAACAACCAGATCTCATGAGAACTCACTTGCTATCGTGAGAACAGCAAGGGGGTAAATCTGCCCCCAAGATCCAATCACCTCCTACCAGGCCCCACCACCAACACTGAAGATCATAATTCAACATGAGATTTGGGTAGGGACACAGAGCCAAACCACATCAATCTCTAAGCTCAAGTTCCCAATGAATTAGTCTAAGAGGATAAGATTTTTGTTTGTCTCTCTATACAGTTATTTATCATACACTAACCTTGCCTACTAACGTAAATTCTAAGACAACTCTGGAGAGCAGTGCTAGGAGTAAACAGCCAAGGAAAAAAGGTGGAAGTCAAGAAAAAGGCGCTGGGCACGGTGGCTCACGCCTGTAATCTCAGCACTTTGGGAGGCTGAGGTGGGCAGATCACGAGGTCAGGAGATCAAGACCATGGTGAAACCCCGTCTCTACTAAAAATACAAAAAATTAGCCAGGTGAGGTGGCAGGCACCTGTAGTCCCAGCTACTGGGGAGGCTGAGACAGGAGAATGGCGTGAACCCGGGAGGCAGAGCTTACAGTGAGCCAAGATCATGCCACTGCACTCCAGCCTGGTCAACACAGGGAGACTGCGTCAAAAAAAAAAAAAAGAAAAAGAAAAAGAAAAAGGGTATGCACATTTACATTTTGTTCTTCTCTTTGTGATCTCCATCCAGAAAGCCTCCAGCAACATTTCGGAAAAAGAACAATTGGGTTAACACCTTACCTGTTCCCAGAAACCACCCTTATTTCAAAAACGTTTAAGGGAGAGGTAGGGACAGCAGAAAAGATACCACAAAATCATATGATTCATCCTTCTGGCTAGCATATATAAATTTATGTATTTGTCCCAGCTTCTCATTTATCTATGAGCTCCTCAAAGGCAATGACTATGCCTTGGCAATTTCCCAATGCTTCTTAGTTTCCATTTCATTCCAAATCCAGAACTTTCAACTAATGCTGATGGACTCCAGAATGACTTCAGTGTTAACCTTTGGCATCTCACTTACAGACTCTATCCCCTAAAGTGGTTCATAGCTCTTGGGCAAAAATTTCACCAGATCTAACACTGTGGTTTTAACTCTGTAAGAATATTATTACACAATCGCCTGGGTAACCCAAAAGCACCAGCACCTAGACTCCTATCTGCAGCGATTGATTTAATTGGTTTATGTAGGGAGCAGGTGTCACTCATTTTAGGCGCTCCCCAGATGATTCTCATGAGCAGCCAGGCCTAAGAACCATGGACTAGCATCTAATCATAGAAAATTCAGTGAGGGTAAACAAATCAAAGAACTCCTCAAGCCCAGACAATGGCTATTAAGCATCCCCAATTTTTTATTTACCCATGTACTGTTGTCTTTATTTTCACCTTTGAGTTTTATTTCAGCCTCTTAGGAAACTGACCACAAACATCTTTGTACTCTGTAAGAGACTTTTCAGTGTCAGCTCTCTTTTTTCCCTTTCACTTTTAGATGATCTGAAATGGGGAAGATAAAAACTAAACAAACTCAAGAAAGAAACGGCTGTGCTTCAGGATGTGGTAATGCTTGGGAGGCGGTGACAATGAACTTGATGGTCCTTTCCTCCAGTTTGTTTTGCTCACACACCGCGCCCATTCCCTCCTCACCTACTTTCTCTGCTATAAAGAGGTGGTAAGACGATCAGGCAGGCAGACATGTGGCTCTACTATCTATTATATGTGTGAGTCATTTTCTTACCTGCTCAGAACTTTAGTTTCCTAATTGGTAAAATGGGCATGGCTGTTGGGAGAATGAGATGATATCCTATTTTAGTTGGTAAGTACTCAGTAAGTGCTAGCTGAATCTACTGAATCTTGTTCAGGTGCCATATAAAGTCTTTTTTTTTTTTTTTTTTTTTTTTTGGAGACGGAGCCTCACTCCATCGCCCAGGCTGGACTGCAGTGGCGCGATCTTGGTTCACTGCAACCTCTGCCTCCCGGGTTCAAGCAATTCTCCTGCCTCAGCCTCCTAAGTAGCTAGAATTATAGGCAAGTGCCACCATGCCTGGCTAATTTTTTTTGTATTTTATCAGAGATGGGGTTTCACTATGTTTGCCGGGCTGGTCACAAACTCCTGATCTCATATGATCTGCCTGCCTCGGCCTCCCAAAGCGTTGGGATTATTATAGGCGTGAGTCACTGCACCTGGCCAAGAGTCCATTTTAATTTCCTTCTCCAATAGCTTCCCTGAAGTCAAGCTCAGGTCAAAGAAACAGGAATAGGAGTATGTAGGCCAGAGATAACAGGGTAGAGAATATGTAAGGAGCTCTAACAAAAGAAGCAGTACCCTGGCCATGAAGGGCAATTTCTAGAGAACAGGAGACTCCCTGAGACAAGCAGCTTCCTCCCAGAAGAGTCTATTACAAATAAAGTGCTCACACGAGCACATTACATGACCAATGCAGGAATAGTAATATAGCAATAACCACTTTGCTTTCTATTTAACTGCAGAATCAGGAGGAGAAATTAACCAAAGTTATACAAAATCCACAGGCAGGTATTAAGAAATATCTGCTAGCAAGCTTAAGGAAACATTATACCCTACTAGAAAAGACCCAAGAAAAGGTTCAGATAGAAGCCTGAGTGTTCTCTGGTCTACGAAAATGTAACAATTGTGGGAAAATATATGTAAGTTACAAATTTCAAAAGGCCCTACTGTTTTCTGGCCGGCAACACACGGCGAAATATTTAACTTCATGGTGTGGGAAAATGTTAGAGAGATGATCATTTCTTCCCAACAGTGAGACTATTATATACTGACCTCCATGCCCTGGTAAGAGAGAAAGCAACACTGGTACAACTCAAATGGTTAAGTAGAATCATAGATTAAGTCCAAGAATGAAAATAAAATCACGGCCGGGCGCGGTGGCTCAAGCCTGTAATCCCAGCACTTTGGGAGGCCGAGACGGGTGGATCATGAGGTCAGGAGATCGAGACCATCCTGGCTAACACGCTGAAACCCCGTCTCTACTAAAAAAAAATACAAAAAACTAGCCGGGCGAGGTGGCGGGCGCCTGCAGTCCCAGCTACTCGGGAGGCTGAGGCAGGAGAATGGCGTGAACCCGGGAGGCGGAGCTTGCAGTGAGCTGAGATCTGGCCACTGCACTCCAGCCTGGGTGACAGAGCGAGACTCCGTCTCAAAAAAAAAAAAAAAAAAAAAAAAGAAAATAAAATCACAACTGTTTAGGTGACCCTTAGGGAAATAACATACCACTGAGTTAGAACCCTAAGTATTCAATTAGCAGGAATATAAATGCTGACCTGTGCAAATGTAATAGTTTGCTATAATTTTTGTGCCATTCATTATGACAAAAGGTATAATCTCAGAGTTAAGATGAGACAATGACCAAGAACGGGGTTCTCCTTGAGGGATATGAAGGACATCCACCATGGGTCACAATCAAACCCAGCTCTCCCATGAAGGCATGTATAGTGGTAAACTAGCCTCCCTGCCATAAAAGCGAAATAGGCTAACTGAAGATACTTCAATGCTAGTTTTTCCTTTGTTTGTTTGTGTGTTTGTTTGAGACAGAGTCTCGTTCCGTCATCCAGGCTGGAGTACAGTGGCAAGATCTCGGCTCACTGCACCCTCCACCTCCCAGGTTCAAACAATTCTCCTGACTCAGCCTCCCGAGTGGCTGTGATTACAGATGTGAGCCATCACTCCCAGCTGATTCTTTGTTTTGTATTGTATTTTTTTAGTAGAGATGGGGGTTTCACCACGTTGGCCAGGCTGGTCTCGAACTCCTGACCTCAAGTGATTCGCCCACCTTGGCCTCCCAAAGTGCTGGGATTACAGGCGTGAGCCACCCAAGTCCGGCCTCAATGCCAGTTTCAATGCCAAGTACATGACAAAGATGGAAACCCTAGAACACCACGTAACCCACCCACAGTTCCCTTAGCACACTTTTGATGATATGCTATTCAAGGTGCACAATGACTAATTTATCAAGAAGAATTAGTACACAAGAAAAGCAAAAATTATTTAAAGTGTAAAGTAATAAATAAGGAACTGCCCTCACCAAATTTCAACATAAATTACAAAGTTAAAATGTGATATTTAGTTAAAATCAGAAAAGTTGCCGTGTTGACTAGAACCCACAAATACAAACTACTCTGAGAACTTAGCATATGATCAAAGAGAAACAGCCAAGTTTCAAGAGAAAAACTTGAGGTCTTAATAATTGTTGGGCAACTTAACAGTAGAACAGGGTAAAAACGAGTTAGCTACAAAGGCTCATCAGAAAATGGCAATGGATTCCAGAGAGATTTAATAACTACTTACAAACTCTGCTATAGGTGACAAATCTGACCATGATAAAAGCACTGTAAATGATATAGGTGATACTGACCATATGAAAACACAGACTGTGCATTAGATAAAAAGGAAACCAACATACAGTATTAACATATGTAAATATATGGGCAAAGGCGGGAAGGGCTATCACAAAAAACAGATGAATTACCTATATTACAGGTAATATAGCAATTCTTTCCAAATGTCTTCAATTTTATACTTTGATAATTACTTTGCCAAAGGAAACGATACTTACACAGCACAATAGCTTACTATGCCAAATATACACAGGAATTTATGCAAATGATAAAATCTCCAGATTCTGGTTACAAAATGGCCAATAGCACTTTACACAGAACAAAAAGCAGACAAAAAAGAAACCCAAACAAAGGAAAAAGCACTTTTAATTCCTGTGTTACCTATGATGCAATTAAAATCATAAAACCTCATTTTGGCAGGGTTATGGAGAAACTGATACAGTTAAACTTTGCTGATAGCCCTGGATAAATTAAAGCTATAAAATGTCAAAGGCTTTCATACGGTAATTCCACTCTGAGACAGATCTCCTATAGGTAAACCACCCGATTACCTGGAAAAGTCTTCACTACCCCAAAAGTCACACTCCAGATAGCCAAAGTTTATTGTTAATAGCATACAGGAGAAACAGAGCTTTACCACTTAAATGGAAATTAAGACCAATCACTGCTCAGTTCTTTAAAGAGGGAACTGATTTGTCTTAGGACAGGGATCAACAAACTTTCTGTACAGGACCAGATAGTAAACATTTTTGGCTTTGTGGGCCATATAGTCTCTGTCAATACTCAATTCTGCTGTTGTGGATGGACAAAAGTCACTAACAATATGTGATGAATGAGCATGGCTGTGTTCCAGTAAAACTTTATTTACAAAATCAGGAGTTGTCAAAACCCACAGTGTGCAACACAAAGAATGAGCCCTAATGTAAACTATGGACTTTAGGTGATAATGATGGGTCAATGTTGGTTCATCAATTATAACAAATGTCCCACACTGGTGCAGGATACTGATGGTGGCAGAGACTGTGTTTGGGGGTGGGGAGGGGTTCTGTGGGCACTCTGTACTTCTGCTCAATTTTGCTGTAAACCTAAAACTGCCTTTCAGTATTTGTGGAGGATTGGTTCCAGGATACTCTTGGATATCAAAATCCATGGATACTCAAGTCCCTTACATAAAATGGCCTAGAGTATTTGCATATGACCTATGCACATCCTTCCATATACTTTAAATTATCTCTAGACTAGTTACAAGGCCTACACATCATTTCATTTACATGGATTCAACATAGTATTTAGTAAGAGGCAAATTCAAATTTTGCTTTTTGGAACTTTGTGGAATATTTTTTCTGAATATTTTCTATCTGAGGTTGATTGAATCCATGGATATGGAACCCACAGATACGGAGGACAAACTGTATTCTTTTTAAAAAACAGTCTATTAATTAGAAAAAAAAAAAAAACAGGTAGCCAGCCCTCAGGCTATAGGTTGATATTCTTAGACCAGGGTATTCCTAAAATAAAAGGATTTGCCCAACTCTAATCCTAAAATAAAAGGATTTGCCCAACTCTAAAATCAGATCACCATGGAAGTAAAATAATGGAATGCCTATATATATAAAGGAAAAGAAAAAGCAGTGATATTTTCAGATTCCATCCAGTAACAAAACCAAGGTTTCCCAAATCTTGCCAACAGTCTGATCAATTTTCCAAAAGCTTAATGGGAGGAAACCACCCAACTATCAATAGGTCAGTAACTGCAGCTGTCTCCACTTTCAAAAGCACACAAAACATAAGTGCTACAAAGACAGTGAGGCCAGAGCTATGACTTTGGTGCCTGAGAGCTGCCCCAGAGCCAGATAAACCACGTCATGTTAAAATGCAGCCTTATCAGATCTTAAAGGCCCAAAAAGCCCTCCCTTCCTTGTAAAAAGATGGCAGGGCTGTCAGACAATCTGCTTTCTGATGGTTTTATTTGAGAGATGCTATATTTACATGTGGGGACACTATGGAAGTTTAAACTTGGCTGGGCACAGTGGCTCACGTCTGTGATCCCAACACTTTGGAAGGCAGAGGCAGGTGGATCACCTGAAGTCAGGAGTTTGAGACCAGCCTGGCCAAGACAGTGAAACCCCGTCTCTACTAAAAATACAAAAATTAGCCGGGTGTGGTGGCGCATGCCTGTAGTCCCAGGTACTCAGGAGGCTGAGGCACGAGAACTGCTTGAACCCAGGAGGCGGAGGTTGCAGTGAGCCGAGATGGCACCACTGCACTCCAGCCTGGGCGACAGAGTGAGACTCCGTCTCAAAATAAATAAATAAGATAAATAAATAACCTTATATAACTGACTAAATGAAAGTGACATAATGTTTAATAACCTCAATATGGAGTCAGGCATGCTATCAGTAGTTGCCATTCATGTAGCACCCACTCTGCAGAGCAAGCTGAGCTGAGGAAGCTGTGAGAGGTTACAAAGAAGAGGTAAGCGCCTGTCCTTTGGAAAGAGACAATGAGGATAAAATCTAACAAAAGGAGGCAGGAGCAAAATCTCTTTAATAGAAGTGTGGCTGTGCAAAAGTAACTGGAAAATCAAACAAATGGGAGGTCAGTCTGCAGGGAGGGGACAAAAGTGGTTAATACGGGAACCAGAAGCCGACAGGGCGAGACTGGAAGATGAAAAGCAAGTCCAAAAGAAAATGTGAATCATTTCCTACCAACTCATTCAACATTCAGAAGGTTCTATCTTTATGCCATAATAGTCCAACGTCTCCTTTTCTTATATAATTAAGAGAATTTTTAATTTATCACAACTGCTTAAGGGAAAGAGAACTCAAATTTGGGCAAATATAACAAGGAGCCACCATAATATTAACTGCCAGTCAAAAACAATAAATTGATCCAAAATTCCAGAGGTTTACAGAAAAAAAATATGGAACAAGACATGTGAAAGTTATATTTAAGGAAATAAATTCAGGCCAGGGACAGTGACTCATGCCTGTAATTCCAGCACTTTGGGAGGCAGAGGCGGGTGGATCACCTGAGGTCAGGAGTTCGAGACCAGCCTGGGCAACATGAAAAAATACCATCTCTACTAAAAATACAAAAATTAGCCAGGTGTGGTGGCAGACGCCTATAATCCCAGCTACTCGGGAGGCTGAGGCAGGAGAATCACCTGAACCTGAGAGGCAGAGGTTGCAGTGAGCCAAGACCACGCCACTACACTCCGACCTGGGCGACACAGTGAGACCCTGTCTCAAGTAAGTAAATAAATAAATTAAATACATAAATAAATAAATAACAAACAAATTCAATAAATGTTTATTCTGAACATTAAAATGTGATATTTTCACTGCTCCCAATAAGGAATTAACATATATTTATCTGAAGCCACACTGTCCAATAGAAATATGTGAGCCAGGCCGGGTGCGGTGGCTCACGCCTGTAATCCTAGCACTTTGGGAGGCTGAGGAGGGTGGATCACCTGAGGTCGAGAGTTCAAGACCAGCCTGACCAACATGGAGAAACCCCATCTCTACTAAAAATACAAAATTAGCTGGGCATGGAGGCGCATGCCTGTAATCCCAGCTACTTAGAAGGCTGAGGCAGGAGAATTGCTTGAACCTGGGAGGCGGAGGTTGTGGTGAGCCAAGATCGCGCCATTGCACTCCAGCCTGGGCAACAAGAGCGAAACTCCATCTCAAACAAACAAAAAAAGAAACATGTGAGCCACATATATAATTTAAAATGTCCTAGTAGCCACATTAACATAAAAAAGAAATAAAGTTTTTGATAATATTCCATTTAACCCAACATATCTAAAATATTACCATTTCAACATGCAATCAATATAAGATGTACTGATATTTTACTATTTTTACATTAAGTCTTTGAAATCCAGTGTGTATTTTATACTGAAAGCACATCTCAATTCAGAGGCTAAATTTCTATCAGAAATAATTGACCTATAAAGAGATTTCATAAAATTTACAGGTGATAAAGTGGGTTCACATATCCACGATATTCCACACAGATGTAAAAATTAACTGAATCAAGTATCCGTTTTAAATTTAAATTGAGTCAATTCAGTTTTTCGACCACATTTCAAGTGCTCGAAAGTCTCATAGTTGACAGGTGGTGACCCATATGGGACAAAGGTCTACAGAAATAAAGTAATAACTATAAAGATAACCACTAGAATCAAAAATTCAAGCCTAGCTATTTATTAAAATAAATATGACAAAACAAAGCAAATATATAACATAGGAAAATTGAGGTATTAAAAACAGAAAGCAATAGAACATTACAAATGCTGATCATTACAGATGACAGATCTATCATATCAGTAAGTATAAACAGGTTAAACTTACCGCATGAAAAAGATTCATTCACAAAGCAAAACCCAACTTTACACTACATTTAGAGACATATTTAGAGCAAAGTAATTCGGAAAAACTGAAAATAAAAGGATGGCAATGCCATCCCAGGAAATGTAAACAAGAAAATAGGGAACTAGATCTCAATGTCAAATAAGGATGAATCCAGACCAAAAAGCCTTCAACTAGTAAAAGGGCAGCACTCTAATGCTAATGGGCATATCTCACAACGAGGACATGAGTTAATAAGCATCAAACATAACACTGATAGTCATAAAGCAAAAACTGTAGGAGCTATATGGAGAAAGAGAATCATTATTAGGAGGCTTTAACTTCTCTTGTGTTTGATCCATGACAAATCAGGTGGATAAAAAAAGTAAAGCTACACAAAACCTAAATTACATAATATTACAGAGCTGATATATCACACTCTGCAACCTGAGAAGAGAGCATAACCTTCTTTTTGTTGCCCAAGGAACACTCACAGAAAACAACCATATAATGAGCTTCAAACAGCAATAAATTAGAGAATAATTCAGACAACATTCTGTAATCACAATGCAACAAAAATAGACATAAATAAAATTAAAATACAGACTGCATCCTCACTGGAAATTTTTAAACTCCCTCAAACAACTCTTCATTCATAGGAAAATAAAAACCTGAAGATGCAGAAGAGCTAAGAGAAAAAGGACCAAATACACACACATCAGCTGCTAACGCAGTGCTCAGAGGAATAACTAACCTTAAACACTGAAATAAACAAAACAAAGAAGAAAGCATTTAATTTTTTTTATTATACTTTAAGTTCTGGGGTACATGTGCAGAACGTACAGGTTTGTTACATAGGTATACACATGCCATGGTGATTTGCTGCACCCATCAACTTGTCATCTACATTAGGTATTTCTCCTAATGCTATCCCTCCTCTACCCCCCCAACCTCCTGACAGGCCCTGGTGTGTGATGTTCCCCTCCCTGTGTCAGTGTGTTCTCATTGTTCAACTCCCACTTTTGAGTGAGAACAGAAAGCACCTAATTTTTAAAAGAGCAAAATAAACCTGAGATCAGAGGGAATTATTAAAGTTAAATCAGACAATAAACTAGATAACAAAAGTTATAAAACTAATAAATCCAACCAAATAAATAATCAACTAACTTAAGAAGAAGGGGGGACAAATGTCACAGGGAGAATTAAGACTATTCAATGACAACTATCTCAGCTATCCAAACTGACTTAAAAACCTCAATGAGTAGGATAATTTTCTTTATTTTCTTTTTGTTTGTTTGTTTTTTTTTTTTTTTTTTTTTTGAGATGCAGTTTCACTCTTGTCACCCAGGCTGGAGTGCAAGGGCATGATCTTGGCTCACTACAACCTCTGCCTTCTGGATTCAAGCAATTCTCCTGCCCCAGCCTCCCCAGTAGCTGGGATTACAGGTGTCCACCACTACGCCTGGCTGATTTTTGTATTTTTAGTAGAGATGGGGTTTCACCACGTTGGCCAGGCTAGTCTCAAACTCCCGACCTCATGTGATCCACCTGCCTTGGCCTCCCAAAGTGCTGGGATTACAGGCGTGAGCCACTGAGCCTGACCAAGTAGGATAATTTTCAAGAAAAATATATCAAAATGGATGCTAGAAGAGACAGAAAATCTACAGAGATCAATAACACAGAATAGAGAAAGCTGTCAGAGAGCAAAATTCCCCAAAACATACAGGCTTAAACAATTTCATATGAAGTTCTATCAAATCTTTAAAAAACAAATAATTCAAAAGATAAATTAGTCTTAGCATAGAAAAAGAAAAAAATTTATCTTCTTGAAAACAAAAATTTATCTTTTTGAAACAAGCATGACATTGATAAGAAAATCTAACAGACCACACATACAACATCTACAGCACATGGATATCAATAAAACAAACCCAGGAGTTCATCATTCTATTCTCTCTACTTCTGTAAATGTTTAAGGTCTAGAGATCTATTGCACAACATGAAGAATATATAATAGATAATAAAATTGTACTGTATATGGGATTCATGCTAAATGAGTAGATTTTAGCTGACCTTGCCACAAAAATAAAAAAGGGTAACTAAGTGAGATGATAGATATGTTCATTTGTTTCACTGTAGTAACCTTTTAACTATATGTATCCCATAACATCATGTTGTATACCTTAATTATACACAATAAAATTTATGTATGTATTTACCTATACATGTGCATCCCCCAGGCTGGAGTGCAGTGGCACAAACACAGTTCACTGCAGCTTCAATCTGGGCTCAAGCCATCCTCCTGTCTCAGCCTCCTGAGTAGCTAAGACCCCAGGTGTGTGACACCACCACTCCTGGCTAATTTTTTTTTTAAGAGACAGGATCTCGCTATGTTGTCCAGGGCTGACCTCAAACTCCCGATCTCAAGCCATCGTCTGTCTTGGCCTCTCAAAGCACTGGAATTACAGGCACCCGCCTAAATTTTTTTTTTTAATTCCATAATAAAAAACTAAAATAAAGACATCTTTAATCAAGGAGAAAAAAATTCTATCTAGATATACCATTTTTTTTACCAATCGAAAGTTTGACAATAATGTGGTGAAGGCATAGGAAGATAGGTACTCTCAGAAACTTCTAGCGAGGGGGAAACAGACAACCTTTATGGAAAGCAACTGACAATGTTCGTCAAAATTACAAATGCACATGCCTGCTGATGTAGCAATCTCATGTTTAGGAATCTGTCCTATGTATACACCCGGACATGCATGAAATGACAATGCATATAATAATTCACTGGAGGGCAGGTTGCCATAGCAAAGACTAGAAACAACCTATTAATTGTAGTCATCAATAGGGAAAGTTGGCTAATAAATTCTAGTACATTCATATAACCAAATTCTTAGAAGACATAAAAAGGAAAAACAAAGTTCTGCAGGTATAGATATACAAAGTTGTGTTTCTAAGGTATTAAGCTCAAAAAACAAGGTACAGACAAAGGTATAAACTGCCATTTATGCAAAAAAGGGGAGGCCAGTGGGCACAAGTGGGAAGTAGGCTTTTCTGTGTCCTTTTGCACCTTCTGAATTTGGAACCATATGACTGTAATCTTAGGCCCAAAATAAAAATCTCATTTTTAAAAATGCCACCATTTGGAATGTACTATTGCCATTATAAATTAAAAATCCATTTAGAACACTTGTTATTCTTGCTATATTTGCTAACTGTGTGGCAGGCTATATTTCAAGTCAAGATGGAGTTCAAGAAACTTTCATTATTTTAAAAAGCATAGAGAAAAATACTGCACATAGATGAAAGGGGGCCAGTAGATCAGACAGATCATCTGATTAATGACGCTTAACCCTGGATATGCTTTAGAATGACAGGGGATCTCCTAAAAATACCAATGTTCTGCTCTCCACCCCTAGCACCCCCAGACCATTTACAACAAAAATTCAGAGTATGAGGCCCTGGCCTGAAAACCACTCAAGTAAACGCTTCCAAACAGAAGTCCAGGGGACATTTTGCTCCCCCAGGGGACATTTGGCAATGACTGGAGACATGTTTGGTTGTCACGACTTGGAGTGGGAGGTGCTCATGGCATCTAGTGGGTAGAGGCCTGGGATGTAGCTCAACTTCCCACAGTGCACAAAACAGCTCCTACCAAAATTACCTGGCCTGAAATGGCAAGAGTGCTGACGCTCAGGAACCCCTGCTTTAAAATAAAATCACTGCGTCTGAAGTAACAACCAGTTTTAGCCTCCACTTTTGAACACGGGAAATAATCTCACTTACTGATGTGCGGTCCATTCACATAAGAAAGCCTATTTACCAAGGTTGTAACAAATTGTGTATATCCTGTGTATCTCCTTTCTCTGGTCCCTGTCTAGTTACTCTAGTCAAAATGTATGTCCCATTTGTAAAGTACCCATGGAGAAAGGCATAAAGTTCATAAACTAGTAGCCTGTGAGCCAACTTGATCCATCCGTCTATTTTGTTTATACCAAAGTTCTCTTGAAATATACTGAATTGGTGCCAATCAGCTGCCCCTTTGGAGCTAGTCATATACCAGGGATTTGTCACAGTCCTCCACTTGTTGGCTTCATTCACTTATCCACTGCCCGCTACCTGGGGCTTTCAGTGTCTGAGTTGGCCCTCTCCTGCAGTTTTCTCTAATCATACAGGGGCATGAAGCTCTTCACTCCTCCTCTCTCCTCACCTTAAAAATATCCCACACCCATTCTGAATTCTCCAACTCCCACATCACTTGCCAAAATAGAACTGCTATGAAGAGACAGAACTAAGAGAAAAGTAGAAGTAGAGATGGACTTTTTGCAACAACTCCCTTCTTTTAGTTGTCCTGTCATTAAAGATAGACTGATTAGCACCTGATTCATCTCTGGGTGTTACAAACTAGTCTTGTCACTTCTAGCAAATTCCACTACAACTATATCTAGCACTTGAAGGAAACCCTTAAGTTATTATGCTTCTCTCGTGACCTTAGTGAATCCCTCCACCCCTCCCCAAAATAGATCAGAAGACTTTTATAGGAAATATCTATCAAAAGATTTGGTAGTTTTCTTTTAGAAAGTTCATGCCTTCTCCTTTGAAATCACAATCGTAAAGTGGTGAGCTGTGCTTTTAAAGATCTCCTGATACAATCTACTCATTTTATTAATGAAGAAAATGAACCCCAAGTGAGGTTTGGTCACTTAGTCAAGGGCACATTCTGAGCTAGTGGCAGAGCCAGAATTAGAACATTTGTTTCCAGATACTGGCCCCACAGGTTTTTCATGATAACAATATCCTCCACTTGGTTTTCCTACTCACATAACATCCTTGCCAAAATACCTATTAACACGGGTAGACACTCGCTGCTATGGAAATCAACTAACCAAAATTTTGGCTGGCTACTGGAGCTATCACTTAAACTTTGAGGGCGGAAAGAACTGGGCGTTTCTGGATTCCTTTTGTTCCTTTTATTGTGAATTATCCTGTCTCAGTTTACACTAATGAAAGGCTGATACCTTCAGAATCTTCCCTAAACCTAAAAGATGGAAAACGTGCCTATATTTACAGCAACAGCAACACTTTCTAAACTCTAAAGTCAGAAACTGCCTCAAACCTCTACAGTTCTCAAGACGGTAAGTAAAACTACCAACAGCTTTTGAGAGTGAAGTTTTAAGACACAAAGATCAATGTCTCATTGAACTTTGACTTTCATCATCATTCTCTGGTAAATTGGTTTCTAAAATTTTAATTTGGTCTCAACTTTAACCTATTCCTCTCTTCCTATCCTAGCTTTAAAAAAAAAAAAAAAAGTATGGACATCACTTTTTGCATATCAGGTCTTCCTCAAGTGTTCTACCTACTTGGCACTTTAGTTTTTATGCCCAACTGACACTATCACTGACATCCTTGACATTTACACAAAATGCATTAAATTAACAGACACCCCACGATTTCCCCTCGAGAGCTTAGAACATCTTTGCTGCTGGATTTATTTTCCTTCAGGGATGCTGAGTTCCATTCTGATACCTCAATGCATGCGTTTTACTTTTAGGTGTTTCACAACCAGCTCCTTCGTTTTCTGGGGAAACATGATCCAGTTAATAGAAGGTGGTGGAATCTATTCCCATCTCAGCTAGGCCTGAGGCAGGCTGGGAACCCGGATCTTCTTTGGTCCCACCTCAATCCGTGAAAGCCGCCCACCAGCCCACCGGACGGGGAAATGTGGGTGGGACACCAATGGAGAAGAGAAACGAAAGGTACTGGCACTAAAGCCAGAGTTGTATTAGACCCTGCTCTGATGCTACGAACCCAGGCGTCCGCTCTTCCCAAGCATCTAAGGCGTCTGCAGTGCAGGCCTCTAACTGCTTTAACATAACCTGATGAAGACAACAGTTCGAGTCCTGCCACTCCAGCCACACAGCAACACCTTAGAGCAGAAAAGGGACAAAATGCCGTTGCATAATTTATTCAACCTCAAGGTATTTCTAAACAGTTCTTACCCAACCAAAAAAAAAAAAAAAAAAAAATCTAAAAATAAAAACATTAAAAAGCCACCCACGTCTCGTTCTGAAGTTTTAAGGGCTGTGAGGTTTGTGTCAAGTAGATGTGAAGCTAACGATGGCAGGTTTGGGGAGTCTCGCCTGCGATGAGGGTCCTGCAATGAGACGCCGTTTCTGTGTCTCCGGGTAAGTCCCAGGCTGGGTGCGAGGGGGCCAGGCCCTGCCCCTCCACGCCCCGAAATCCGAGCCCCAGGAGAGCCCCCCGGATATCACCTAGCCTCGCCTGCGGTTCCCACGGACTTTACCCCGAAGCTGCGGGGATCTGGGGTGGTAGCCTGAATGGCGGCGGCCCCGGGCTCATGGGGACTCTTGGCCCTGTACTCACCGAAGTCCAGGAACTGTTTGATGGAGAGCGGCGACGGCGAGAAGCGCGAGTAGCGCTCGATCTGCTTGGGCACCGGCTGCTTCAGCAGCCACCGGAACAGCCGCATCCTCGCCGGGGCGGCGTACAGACCCGCCTAGACGCCCGGGTGGCCGCAAGGGCTGGCGCAGCCAAGCCGCACGGATAGGGCACGTTTGCTAAGCGCGCACCCCGACCTCGATCTCGGCCTCGGTGCCGCCGGTGCAGCCGCCGCAGCAGCAGCAACAGCTCCCGGACCGCGGCCGGCCGCCCGCGGCTTCCCTAGGCTCCGCCTCGCTGGGCGGAGTCGGTTGCTGCACGTACGCGGCGCGCGAGGGGCGGCGAAGAGCGCGAGGGGCACGCGGCCGCGCGCGCCCTCCACTGATTGGCCGCCGTCGCCGCCTCTGTGACGTTTTTTATTTTGTTCGGGCGCGGCGCCAGAGCCCGAGCTCCCTGGCTCGTGGGACTCAGCCCAGCCCAGCCCAGCAAGTGCAGCCGCTCTCGGCTCCGCCCCTGGCTGGGTTCTCCACTGCCAAAAGGTAGCCGAGGTGCCCGGGGACTGGGAAGAGGCCGGGAGGCCGGAATCCGATCCTCCGAGCTGCTCAAGACCCTTCTCAACCGCAGGCGCCTTTTCAGGTAGGAGGACTTGCAGTTCACTGCATCTTGACACTTAGATTTTACAGCCTAACTAGACTGACTCTGTTTCATGGCCCAGCCCCACCCCCACCTCCCTGCCTCACTCCGGAGAGAACACCTTTGGAACACCTTTGGACTGGATTGTTAGGTCGCTGATTCTCTTTTTCGTGGCTCCTTGCCCCTCCTTCCCTCACAAGATTAAGTCACTAATTGCATTTCATCTCCCCCCACCACCACCGTTGGGCGGGATCCATTGTGAGGTCAAGGGTCACTAACATCCCCTACCTCCCCAATGCCAGTGGACAGGATAATTGCAAGGTCACTGACTCTGCTTCATACCCACCACCCCACTACTACCATTGGAAAGGATCAAATGTAAGGTCACTGACACTTTCATACCCCTTCTCTACACCACCACCATAGGACAGCTCCCTTCACGCTTCACCACCACTTTTGGACAGGAGTCTATGCTTACACAGTGTTGGGTATTGTTTATCTCAAGTGAACTTGAGAGCCTGGCATGGTGGCATGCACCTATAGTCCCAACGACCCTGCAGGCAGAGGTGGGAGGATCACGTGAGCCCAGAAGTTCAAAATCTGCCTAGGCAACATACCCAGACCCCCCCCCCCCCAAAAAAAGTGAACTTGAACTCAGGGTTCAGTATATGAAATTGTTATTTCCTATTATGAGTGAATAAACTACAGCTTACTTTAGCCATTTCCACCAAACCTTGTTTTTTTTTTTTGTTTTGTTTTTGTTTTTTTTGGCAATGTGTAAATATAAACATATGTAACTAAAAGAACAGGAAGAATGTTCTTTAAGGAAAGGTACAAATGTGACTGGAAACCACTCCTCGGGTCTCTGATTGGATTAGTTTTCTCACTGTATGAGATTATTGGTGGGTAGCTATTTAGCTTTTGTGCCCTCAGTGGATGTTTATGCAACCAATTCTTTCCTTAATAAAATAGTTGCATCTCTACTCTGAATGCAAAGAAAAGTAACATACACAGTAAAAGACATCAGCCCAGCACAGAGGCTCACGCCCTGTAATCCCAACACTTTGGGAGGCCAAGGCGGGCGGATCATGAGGTCAGGAAATTGAGACCATCCTGGCTAACATGGTGAAACCCCAGCTCTACTAAAAGTATGAAAAATTAGCCAGGCATGGTAGCGGGCCCCTGTAGCCCCAGCTACTCGGGAGGCTGAGGCAGGAGAATGGCCTGAACCCGGGAGGCGGAGCTTGCAGTGAGCCGAGATTGTGCCACTGCACTCCAGCCTGGGTGACAGAGCAAGATTCCGTCTCAAAAAAAAAAAAAAAAAAGACATCCAGTGGTCTTCTAGACTTCTGAATTTTCAAGAACATCTTGGTCATCTTGGTAGTCATATGTAGACTACCATGTCTTTTCCATTCAATTTAAATCAAAGCATTAAAAAAGACATACTAGGCCAGGCGCGGTGGCTCAAGCCTGTAATCCCAGCACTTTGGGAGGCCCAGACGGGCGGATCACGAGGTCAGGAGATCAAGACCATCCTGGCTAACATGGTGAAGCCCCGTCTCTACTAAAAAAATACAAAAAACTAGCCAGGCGAGGTGGCGAGCGCCTGTAGTCCCAGCTACTCGGGAGGCTGAGGCAGGAGAATGGCGTAAACCCGGGAGGCAGAGCTTGCAGTGAGCTGAGGTCCAGCCACTGCACTCCAGCCTGGGCGACAGAGCGAGACTCCGTCTCAAAAAAAAAAAAAAAAAAAAACAGACATACTAACAACTTCTTTAACCAGGAGCTTTACCAGAAGAGCTAAGTAATCCAGTTGGTGTGCATGGGCAGACAAAGAGAAGACCAGTGGCCTGTGGTTCCTAAAGTGCCTCTCAGGGGCTACCTGGAAGTGGAGCGGTAATTGGTGGCAGTCGTCAGTGAGCAGGAAGAAGCTGGATACTTGTTGAGAGGGAGATTTTCTCAGCCTAAGCAACACAGCGCTGATCTTTCTGAGCTTGCAAATCGCTTGTTTCACTTCTTCCTTTTCCACTGCACAAAATGCTACTTAAAATCCATTCTGTTGATTTGATTATTTAAACTTTCATGTGCCTAATTTTATTTCTGCTTCTCCAAAAGGTGACAAAGTCCTAGAAGTTGGGAACAATATGAAAGAGCCCGATATAATGTAAAATGTGCTCAGACAAGGCTAAAGTCACCTAGCCTGTCTGCGTTGTGGTTATTTTTATGTCAGATTAAGATACCTGATTAATCTCCCTGGCATTTGTGACAGTCAAATGAAATAAACCATATGTAATATATATACAAGGTACTGTACCTCTTGTGTACAGCAATGCATGTATTTTTACCTAATACTTTCATGATAACTTGCAGAAGCCAGAAGTGACACCAATGTGTTGATAAATAGATCTTGAGGAACTTTTTTCAACTCCTTGTACACACCAAGGTCTTGTGCAGACCCCACTCCCAGTGACTCTCAAAAGTGAAATCCCTGGACCTGAGGCAGCAGCATCACCTGAGAAGTTGTTAGAAATGCAAACTCTTGGGGCGGGCGCAGTGGTTCACCCCTGTCTAATCCTAGCACTTTGGGAGGCAGAGGCGGGCAGGTGGCTTGAGCTCCGGAGTTGGAGACCAGCCTAGGCAACATGGCAAAACACCGTCTCTACTAAAAATACAAAAATATTAGCAGGGCATGGTGGTGCGCTGCTATAGTCCTAGCGGCTTGGAGGGCTGAGATGGGAGGATAGCTTGAGCTCAGGAAGTGGAGGCTGCAGTGAGCCAAGATTGCACCACTGCAAACCAGCCTGGGTGACAAAGTGAGACCCAGTCTCCAAAAAAAAAAAAAAAAAAAAAAAAGAGGCCAGGCATGGTGGCTCCCACCTGTAATCCCAGCACTTTGGGAGTCCAAGGCGGGTGGATCACGAGGTCAGAAGATTGAGACCAGCCTGGCTAACACGGTGAAAACCTGTCTCTACCAAAATATAAAAGTTAGTTGGGTGTGGTGGCGCACACCTGTAATCCCAGCTACTTGGGAGGCTGAGGCAGGAGAATCGCTTGGACCCTGGAGGCAGGGGTTGCAGTGAGCCGAGATTACACCATTGCACTCCATCCTGGGCCACAGAGCAAGACTCCGTCTCAAAAATAAAAAATAAAAAAAAAAAAAGGAAAAGATCAGATCAGGCCAGGCGCGGTAGCTCTTGCCTGTAATCCCAGCACTTTGGGAGACCGAGGCAGGTGGATCACCTGAGGTCAGGAGTTCGAGAGCAGCCTGACCAAGATGGAGAAACCCCATCTCTACTAAAAATACAAAATTAGCAGGGCGTGGTGACACATGCCTGTAATCCCAGCTACTCGGGAGGCTAAGGCAGGAGAATCGCTTGAACCCAGGAGGTAGAGGTTGCAGTGAGCCGAGACTGCACCATTGCACTCCAGACTGAGCAACAAGAGCGAAACTCCATCTCAAAAAAAGAAAAACGAAAAAACAAGAAAAAAAAAATGAAATGCAAACTCTTGGACGGCACTGCAGCGCTACGGAAGGAGATCTGCGTTTTAGCAAGCAATGAGGGTCTTAAAGATATGGCCACAAATTATTTGATACTCCTCAAGAGATGGAGCTTCATTCCTCTCCACTTGAATGTGGGTTACACTTAGCTCATGCTTCTAACAAAGAAGAGTGTGGCCAGAAGTGATGAGATCTCATTTCAGAGACTGGGGTCCTACAAAATACCTGACCAGTACTCCTCAAAACTATCAAGGGCATTCAAAACAAGGAAAGCCTGAGAAACTGTCACAGCCAAGAAGAGTCTAAGGAGACATGACAACTAAATATAATGTACTATCCTGGTTGGGATTCTGGAACAGAAAAAAAGGATATTAGTAATGATAAATGTTTGTGGTGATGGATATGCTAATCACCTTGATTTGACCACTCTACATTGTATGTATCAAAATGTCGCTATATACCCCATAAATATGTACAATTATTATGTGTCAATTAAAACATTTTTAAAGGATATTAGAATAGGGAGAGATTTGTTAAAGGATACAAAATTATAGCTATACAGGAGGAATAAGTTCTAGTGTTCTATAGCACTGTAGGGTGACTATAGTTAAAACAATGTATTATATAGTTTCAAATAGTTAGAAGGAGAATATTGAAGTTCCCAACACAAGGAAATGGTAAATGTCTGAGATGATGAATATGCTAATTACCCTGATCTGATCACTGTGTAACCTCACGAATATATACAATTATTATTTGTCATTTAAAAATATAACTAGAAATTTAAAAAATAGGTCAGACATGGTGGCTCATGCCTGTAATCCCAACACTTTGGGATGCTGAGGCAGGCGGATCACCTGAGGTCAGGAGTTCAAGACCAGCCTGGCCAACATGGTGAAATCCCGTCTCTACTAAAGATAAAATAAATTAGCCGGGCGTGATGGTGGGTGCCTGTAATCCCAGGTACTTGGGAGGCTGAGGCAGTAGAATCGCTTGAACCCTGGAGGCGGAGGTTGCAGTGAGCCGAGATCGCGCTATTGCACTCTAGCCTGGGCGACAGAGTGACACTCCATCTCAAAAAAAAAAAGAAATTTAAAAAATAAAGTAAATATAGGCAATCATTCTAGCTAAAAGGAATAAAATATTCTAAAACAAATGGACAAAGGGATATTAGGTAAAACTAAGGCATTCTGAATAAAGTATAGACTATTGGTTCATGAATTATAGCAAATGTACTATACTAATGCTCCCTGCCTCCCTACCTCTCTCCCTCCCCCATTTCTCTCTCTCTCTGATCTCTTTCCTATGATCCTCCCCCTGTGGAGACTTGAGATGACAAAGCTCTAGCCAACACCTTGACTGACACCTCATTGTAATCTTGAGAGAGACCGTGAGTCAGAACCACTCAACTAAGCAGCTCCTGGGCTCCTGACCCCCAGAAATCCTCAGTTTGTTGTAATAAGTGTTTGTGGTTTCCAACTGCTAAGTTTCTGGATAATTTGTTATGCAGCAACAGTTAACTAATATGCAAGCCCTCCAGGTCATTTTTTTTTTCTTTGAGACAGACTCTCACTCTGTCGCCCAGGCTGGAGTGCAGTGGCACGATCTTGGCTCATTGAAACCTCTGTCTCCTGGGTTCAAGCAATTCTCGTGCCTCAGCCTCCTGAGTAGCTGGGATTACAGGTGCGCACCACGATGCCTAGCTAATTTTTTGTATTTTTAGTAGAGATGGGGGTTTCGCCATGTTGCCCGGGCTGGTCTCGAACTCCTGAACTCAGGCAATCTGCCCACCTCCGCAGATTGCCCATTCCAAAATGGTAGGATTACAGGCGTGAGGCACCGCGCCCGGCCACCTGCGGGTAATTCTGATGCACCTCAGGTGTGAAAATCACTGTCCTCCCCTAACCCTCTGTAACCTAACTCCCTATTCTCTCCAGCTAATGCCTCAGATCTCAGTGTAATCATCACTTAAACATAAAGGGAGGCCTTCCCTGACCATAAAGTCAATTCCTTCTCCTTGCCATATGTTTTCTTGATTCTCTCTACTTCCCACAGTAACTCTCCACTTTGTTATAGTTTGATCAATGCCTGTCTTCTACACTAGACTTAAGCCTTGGCAGGGCTGGGACCAAGTCTCGTGTACTCACTGCTTCATCCCCAGTGCCCAGCATAACTAACAGTCACTGTTCAGGTTCACAACAAACATGTATTAAATACATAAAAATCAGCAAAAATAACAACCAAACCTATCCCAAATCGCATTCCTTCTCAGCAGCTGCTATAGAACACTAGAACTAGGCAAGGGTAGTTTTCTGAGTAATTTAATAATGAACACTTTATTAAATCGTAATATGATACAGCCAAAATCCAAAGTAGAGTGGAATAGATGAGAAAAAAAGATCTGTCTCCCTAACTAGTGGATCTTGTTACAAAATACCTCTGTCACCATTTGACAGGGGTATAATATCCCGCTCTCCTTGTATTTTCTTCCTCCTTCTCTCTTGATTCTCAGTTAACGTTTTTTTGAGCACCTATTGTGTGCTCTGTGAAAGCACTTATGTTGTCTCTTCACAGTGAATATGATGGATGAATATTATCCTCATTTTACAGGTGAGTGACCTAAGACACAGAAAGGTTAAAATAATTTAAGTTTATACAACTTGTAAATGGCAGCCTGGATTCGAATCCAGGTCTCCTGACTCTCAATTCGATGTTCTTTCATAATACCAACCTGCCTTTTTAAAACAAAATAGACTTTATTTTTAAAGAATTTTTAGGTTCACACCAAATTCAATGGAAAACACAGGGAATTCCCACATATCCCCCTGAGACACACATCCTCTTCCACCATCAACATCTCCTACCAGACTGGTACATTTATTACAATCAAGGGACCCATATTAACACATCATTGTCATCCAAAGTCCATAGTTTACATTAGGATTCACTCTTACTGGTGTACCTTTTGTGGGTTTAGACAAATGTGTAATGACAAGTATCCACCACTATAGTATCACACAGAATAGTTTCGCTGTCCTAAAACTCCTCTGTGCTCTGCCTGTTCAACCCTCCCTTTCTTCTGACCCCTGGAAACCACTGATCTTTTCACTGTCTCTAATTTTGACTTTTCCAGAATGTCATATAGTCGGAATCCTACAGGATGTGGCTTTTTCAGACTGGCTTCTTTCACATGACCATATGCATTTAAAGTTTCTCAGTGTCTTTTCTTTTTAGAGTTAAATAATATTTCACCGTGTTGGATTTATCACAGTTTATTATTCATTCACCTACTGAAGGACGTCTTGGTTGATTCCAAGATTTGCCAGGCACCTTTCAATTTTAAGAGTGGAAAGTGAGATGGTGAAAATAAGTGAACTAGTGGATCAAGGGTTACTTAACAAAGCTTTCTTAAATGTTCATCTTTAATCAAATGTGTGTATGATTTGAGGGAGTAGCTCTTTTCTCCCATGTCTAGATTCTAGATTTTTTATTTTTTTAATTCTTATTTTTAGTTCTTACGGATACATAATAGCTGTATGTACTTATGGGGTAGGCTTTTTTCAGCAAACTCTTTTGGATGGCCCAAACCCTCTTGAAGCCTGTTTATCCTGGTCCTTTTGTTTCTAATTAAGGGGTTTCAGCCTTTATATTCCTCCAAAAGAGGTCAGAAAAGAATTGTTTGTTTGTTTCTTTGTTTGTTTGAGACGGAGTATCGCTCTGTCGCCCAGGCTGGAGTGCAGTGGTGCGATCTCAGTTCACTGCAACCTCCACCTCCCAGGTTCAAGTGATGCTCCTGCCTCAGCCTCCCAAATAGCTGGGATTAAAGGTGCATGCCACTGTGCCTGGCTAATTTTGTGTGTGTGTGTGTATTTTTAGTAGAGATGGGGTTTCACCATGTTGGTCAGGCTGGTCTTGAACTCCTGATCTCAGGTGATCCATCTGCCTCGGCCTCCTAAAGTGCTGGGATTACAGGCATGAGCCACTGCACCTGGCCAGAAAAGATTTTAAATACACGGATGATGTGACAGGATAATTTATTGAGAAATTAAATTTATGTTTTGATTTTGCTGCTTTTGGAGGTGCAGAAGAAAGGAGTCACTTATCTTCCCCAGCCTAAAAGACAGTGGAGTCTTTGGCTTTGGGCTTTGGGCTGCTATGCCTTGACGATATCATTAGCTGCTTATGTGCAATGGGTGCTTTGGTTTCTAGAACTGAAAACAGAAGTTGGAAGATATAGGAGACATTTTGGTTACCTCTATAAACCCATTCCTTCTTCTATTGATAACTACTCCCACTTCTGTTCACTTCCCTAGGCAGTTCATTTGTGCCTTGGGAAGAAAATAGCCCACCTCGGTTGTCGTCATGATATATGTGGGTCAATCTACAAACTAATGAGCTTAATTCTGATTGCTGGCCATGGCTCCTGGTTCAAGGATAGATACATGACCCAATTTAGACCAATGATATAGGAGGAGACATTTCCTGGGAACTTCTGTGAAAGAAACTTGCTGCTATTCTGAGGAAGCTTCTAGAAGCACCTCTCTCAACCTCTCACTTTTCTCCTTCTCTCTTCCTACCTCATTCCCATCTCTGGGTGCACTCAAGGAAGCATGTAGTACCTGGAGTGCAGTAGACAACCATTTTGTGGCCAGAGTGAAGCTGACTTTGCAAAAAGCAGAGCAGAAATGGGAAGAAACTGGGTCCTCAATGATGTTGTCAGGGCACTAAATCAATCCAACCTGAAGCCTTCTCTGAACTTCCAGTTACATGGGCCAGTACATTTTTATGGTTTAGGCCACCTTAAGCAGATTGATATTACTAGAGTCGAAACTATCATATGGCTGGGAGCAGTGGCTCACGCCTATAATCCCAGCACTTTGGGAGACCAAGGCAAGTGGATCGCTTAAGCCCAGGAGCTCGAGACCAGCCTAAGCAACATGACAAAACCCCATCCCTACAAAAAACAAAAACAAAAAAATCAGCCAGCCCTGGTGACTTACGCCTGTAGTCCCAGCTACTTGGGAAGCTGAGGTAGGAGGATGGATTGAGCTCAGGAGATCGAGGCTGCAGTGAGACAAGATCACGCCACTGCACCCCAGTCTGGGTGACAGAGTGAGACCCTGTCTCTAAATAAATGAATAAATAAATAAATAAACAAACAAACAAACTGAGCTTAGCTATGAAGAGATCACCTAAACCTTTTTTATTGAAAGGTATAGAAGGAAATACAGCAAAATGCCAACAACACAACCACCACTAATGAATGCCTTGAGTGATAGCATGGTTTGATTTGGCATTGAGAAAATCCTTAGAATCCCTGGGTGAGAATGTGTTCTAAAAATATGAACCAAGGATAGGTAACATGAATGACTTTATTCAGTTCTCCTTCACCCCATAAAGATGAAGGTTAGTTATACAGATACTTGTCAGAATCCATTGCTCTTCTGTTTCTATCTGAAACATGATCTTATCTGTTTCTATTAATATTTACTTAGTCCCATAATTAACAGAGCATGAACCATTATTTGCAGCGGACTCTGACATCTAAGGTGCCACCTATTGTCTAGAAAACTTGGCATTTCTTACATCAGCATTTAGTAAAGCCTTCTTTCATCCAAGTTATTTGCCCAGGTACAGCCCTTACCTCCACCCTCAACCATCACAACCACCACCAGCTTCCAAGTTGCTATGATTTCCATCAGGGAGAGTTGTGTAGCTACCAGAAGGGCCTCTTCCCTAGGCCACTGGGGTCTTATTGTCAGCCCCAGCTGTTTTTGCCTTGGCCACCCCTCCACTTGATCTCATTTTTCTGGAGGTTTTAAAGTTTTGAGAAAAAGAAAAACAGGCCAGGCGCGGTGGCTCACGTCTATAATCCCAGCACTTTGGAAGATCAAGGCGAGAGGATCACTTGAGGCCAGGCCAGCCTGGCCAACATGGTTTAAACCTGTTTCTACTAAAAATACAAAAACTAGCCAGGCGCAGTGACACCTGCCTGTAATCCCAGCTACTCAGGAGACTGAGGCAGGAGAATCGCTTGAACCCAGGAGGCAGAGGTTGTAGTGAGCCAAGATCGCACCACTGCACTCCAGCCTGGGCAACAGAGCAAGACTCCGTCTCAAAAAAAAAAAGAAAAGAAAGAAAGAAAAAGAAAAACAGCCATTCCTCCCAAGGAATTTAGGGATCCCTATTCAAGAATTATTTGCACCTTGTATCATCTGATGCATAAAATGACTACAGTACTAGTGATATTAAAGGAACAGAACTGGGGTCGAATGCTTCCCACAATTTGAAGTGTGCCATAGAATAGAATAGGGCAGATTTCTAAATCTATGGAGATTCATCCTCATGAGAAGCGCTAGGACTGCACTGCCCAGTGGAGTACCACTAGCTACATGGGGTTGAAATGTGGCTAGTCCAAATTGAGACATGTCATATATATAAAATTCACACCAGATTTCAAAGACTTGGTATGAAAAAGGATGTAAACTATCTCATCAATAATTTTTTAGAGATGAGGGTCTTGCTATGTTACCCAGGCCTGCCTCAGACTCCTGGACTCAAGCTATTCTCCAGCGTCAGCCTCCCTAGTAGCTGGGATTACAAGCATGAGCCGTTGTGTCTGGCTACATTACTAATTTGTATAACGATTACATCTTGAAATGATAACTGATATGGTTTGGCTGTGTCCCTACCCAAATATTATCTTAAATTGTAGCTCCCGGCCAGACGCGGTGGCTCACGCCTGTAATCCCAGCACTTTGGGAGGCCAAAGCGGGTGGATCACAAGGTCAGGAGTTTGAGACCAGCCTGACCAACATGAAGCCCTGTCTCTACTAAAAATACAAAAAAAAAAAAAAAAGCCAGGCATAGTGGTGCGTGCCTGTAATCCCAGCTACTCAGGAGGCTGAGGCAGGAGAATCACTTGAACCTAAGAGGTGGAGATTGCAGTGAGCCGAGATCACGACACTGTACTCCAGCCTGGGTGACAGAGTGAGACGTCGTCTCAAAACAAACAAACAAAAAAAATGTAGCTCCCTTAATTCCCACATGTTGTGGGAGGGACCCCATGGGAGACAATTGAATCATGGAGTCGGTTTCTCCCACACTATTCTTGTGGTAATAAATAAGTCTCATGAGACCTGATGATTTTATAAGGGGTTTCCCCTTTCACTTGACTCTCATTTTTCTCTTTGTCTGCTGCCATGTAAGATGTGCCTTTCACCTTCTGCCATGATTGTGAGACTGCCCCAGCCTCGTGGAACTGTGAGTCCATTAAACTTCTTTTCTTTATAAATTACCCAGTCTCGGGTCTTTATCAGCAGTGTGAGAATGGACTAATACAATAACCTTTTGGATATATTGATTAAATATAATATATTGTTAAAATTGATTTTATCTATTTCTTTTTACCCCTTTAAAAGTGTGCCTTTTAGAAAATGTAAAATTACATCAGTGGCTCACATTTGTGGCTCATATTAGATTTCTACTGGACAGTGCTGTGCTAGGTATATTGCAGAGTGTCCTTTATACTTCTATTTATTTGGGAAGGTAACTAGCATAAAGCTTCTGGATTTCTTTGTGCCAGGGCTGTGTTAGGTGCAGTTACCTCTTTTAATCCTCATATCATTTACAGATGAAGAAAACTGAGGCTCTAAAAAGTTAAGTAGCCTGCCTAAGGTCAGCCATTGACGTATGGTAGAGTCAATAAATTCAATACTGAATTCTTGTTCAGGGCATTAGTCAGTTGCCAAGTGCTATAGTTTGAATGCTTGTCCCCTCCAAATCTCATGTTGAAATTTGATCCACAATGTTGGAGATGGGATCTGGTGGGACATGTTTGGGTTATAGGGGTGTGTATTAGTCCATTTTCATGCTGCTAATAAAGACATACCTGAGACTGGGAAATTTACAAAAGAAAGGGGTTTAAAGGACTTACAGTTCCACATGGCTGGGGAGGACTCGCAATCATGGCAGAAGGCAAGGAGAAGCAAGTCACGTCTTACGTGGTTGGTGGCAGGCAAAGAGAGAGAGTTGTGCAGGGAAACTCCCATTTTTAAAACCATCAGATCTCTTGAGACTTATTCACTATCACGAGAACAGCACAGGAAAGACCCAACTTCATGATTCAGTTATCTCCCACCGGGTCCCTCCCACAACACATGGGAATTATGGGAGCTACAAGATAAGATTTGGGTGGGGACATAGAGCCAAACCATATCAGGGTGGATCCCTCATGAATAGATTAATGTCCTCTCTGGGTCGGGGGTGTGGGAGGGTGAGTGAGTTCTCACTTTATTAATTCCCGCCAGAGCTGGTTGTGAAAAAGACTCTGGCACCTCCCTCCCCTCTCTATGGCTTCCACTCTCACCATATGATTTCTGCATACCCTGGCTCCCCTTCCCCTTCTGCCATAAGTGGAAGCAGCCTGAGGCTCTCACCAGGAGCAGATGCTGGCACCATGCTTCTTGTACAGCCTGCAGAGCCAAATAAACCTGTTTTCTTCATAAATCACCCAACCTCAGGTATTCCTTAATAGCAACACTAAACAGACTAAAACACCAAGGCTTTTTTCTCAGCCAGGATTTGAAGATCTATACAAGCAGAGGAAGTGATGACAAAAAAAGAATGGGAGGAGATGTGTTCTCGAACAATGAAATTGCTTCACACAGATAAGCTTCACTGAAAAAATAAAACTACACCTCCTTAGTCCTTGAGGCCAAGTTAACAAACATATGACTGGTGATGAGTGATGTAGCCTTGCTCTCCTTTTTATATAACCATAACTTAGAGTTTTTGAGTGGGTACTGTTGAAGATCTAGACTTTCCCTGTTCAAGAAAGAAAGATTCCTGTATTTGTCTATAGTTTTAGATGTAGCAGCAAGAAATTTTTGCTAGCTAGTCCTGTAATTTTTTTCTTTTTTTGAGACAAGGTCTCACTGTGTCGCCCAGGCTGGAGTGCAGTGGTGCAACCATGGCTCACTGCAGCCTCAAACTCCCGAGCTCAAGCCATCTACCCACCTCAGCCTCCCAAGTAGCTGAGACTACAGATGTGTGCCACCACGCCCAGTTAATTTTTGTATTTTTTGTAGAGATAGGGTTTCACCATGTTGCCCAGGCTGGTCTCAAACTCCTGAACTCAAGCAACCCACCTGTCTTGGCCTCCCAAAATGCTGGGATTACAGGCGTGAGCTACCATGCCCAGCCTAGTCCTATAATTTCTTTTTCTCAAAGAGTATCTTGATGGATTTGGATACATAAGTTTGGGAGTGGAGTTGTGGAGAGAAGAATTTGGAGCCTAGCGTGATCCTGGAAGGGAGAGGGGAGAAGTAAAGACTGGAGGAAAAAGAGTGGGGAGGGTGCTCTAAGAAGAGCCCAGCAGCTATGTGAAACAAAAACCCAGGTAGCAAAGGTGTCTAAGAGAACACACTGTTGATTTGAGGGTTGGGTGGGGGAAAGGCAGATGAGTGAATGAGGGCAGGATGGATGACATATAATACTGAATTATTGGTGAAAGCACCTAGGTGAGCATCTGTGTTAAAGGCTTTAAACTGGCTCTTCCATTAATATTTATAAAGTTCCATGTGTCAAGCTGACAGTGTTCCCATTATGCTCTGAGATCTAAGACTAGTTTTTTTTTCCCCCAAAGCAGATCATGTGCAAATTGTTTATTTGAGAGATGATGCCAGAAAGTACCTCCAGGGGAGTAGGGGAGCCAGCCCATCAAGGCTTGCATGTAATCATGCAAGTTATGATTGGTAGCTAGAGCTTCATTCCACTGGGGATGTCATAGAGACAACATAGACACATATCTCAGACTTATCTCACCCGAGAGGCAAGGGACCTGGGATAGTCATACACCAATTCCCATCGGTCAGTGGCTAAGGGTTGCTCCTGGGGAGGGAAAGCAATTCCCTAGCACCTCTGGGCCGCTGAGTATACTGCCCTGAATTTGGTCATTCTCTGGCTTTTATGAAAAATAATTTTATCATACACATATGTATGCTTATATGATTTCATTTCAGTGGTTTAAAATTTCCTAAGAAGAGTACTGTGCTATAAGAAGACTTCTGGAACCAGCTTTTGCACTAAGTATTAGATTGCAAAGATTCATTTTCTGTTACATGTGTAGCCATCGAGGCATTTAGGTTGTTTCTAGTTTCTTTTTCCATTTGGTTGCTTCCTCCCCTCCCCTCCCCTCTCCTCCCCTCTCCTCCCCCTTTCCCTTCCTCCCTCCCTCCCTCCCTTCCTTCCTTCCTTCCTTCTTCTTTCCTTTCTTCCTTCCTTCCTTTCTTGTCTGTCTATCTATCTATCTATCTAACTATCTATCTATCTATCTATCTATCTATCTATCTATCTATCTATCTATCTATCTTTTGCTACTATAAACAGTAAACAGTGCTGCTGTGAACATTATTTTGGGACAAGTTTGTAGACCTAGAAGTGGAATGGTCAGATCAAAAGGTATGAGAGTGTCTAACTCTATTAAGATAATGCAAACTGATTAAACCTACTCCTACTTCCGTGGGTAAATAAGAGCTTTTGTTAATCCATATCCTCTTCCAAACTTGTTATTGTCAGACAGCTTCATCAAATGTGCTAACTCTTGGACTGGGTGTTGGGATCATGGCTGCACATATTTATGTATGTATGTATTCATTTAAAAACAGGGCCAAGCATGTACCTATGTATCCTGAGCCCAGGATTATTATTAATTCAATTTTATGGAACTGTGGACCCCTTTCCCAAATAGTACAGTCAGAGCATACTGATCATGTTCTATAAATGCATGCTATCAACTTCCATAAACACCAAAGCCCAATTAGGGGCTCAAAGATCCAGGCTCATTCTAGAGACAATTCTGAGCTGGGCAATGTCTGCTTCTGTTTTAGCACTTCTTTCTCCAGAGACCACTTCCCTTCACGCTGTCTCCACCTGACCAGTACCATCCTACTGCACCTGAAGAGTTCTCTTTTCCCTTCCTATAACTCTTCAGTGTCCCATTCCCTCAATACTCTGGTCTTTTCTAGCAGTGACTTGAAGTGCAATCTTTCACCACCATAGCAAAGAAATTGGGTCGATCATTTTGATTGGGTGGGCCTTTGGGCATTCCTCCCGCTACCAGGCAGGGCATCACCTGTCTTTTGTCAGTTCTAGATACTGGTAAGCCCTACTTGGTCATCTCACAAGATTAGGCAGTTCTGCTATTTACTGACTGTGTGATCTTAGGAGAGTTATCTAACCTCTCTGAGCTTTGGTTTTCTCATCCGAAAAATGGGATATTAGAATAATGAAGCCTCCTTTATAGGTCTGTTGTAAGGACTGAAAACGTTACCCTCCTGGCATCCACCAGTTTTCAATTATGGGGGCTGCTGTTGTTTCCATACATCTGAGCATGACAGCATGGTGTAGGCAGACACCTGAAGTTCCAGTCCTAGATCTGCCACTAACTAGCTCTATGGGTTTGGGAAAATTGCTTTATCTTTCAACACCCTGTTCCTCAGATGTAAAGTGAGAGGACTTGACTTCAGCTGATCTCTAAAAAGGAGATCATGAGTCTATGAGAAGAGTTCTGACTACAATACTAAATTATTTATTGATGCCAACCCGCAGCTATTGTTCCTCAAGTACTAATTTATTCAATAGATCCTGAGGGAAGGGTTAGGACAAGTACTTTCACAGGAAAATAAGAGGAAATCATTTATTTTACTGTAGTGAATAATTTCCAAAGCTGAAGGGCAAAGGAAGTAATGAAGAGAGGGGGAAAAGAACTACCTCCAAATTTATACATAAAAGCTATGTTTGTGTTCAAAGCATTATTCAAAACCAAGTTCAGAACTCTGATATTCCTCTCTACCTCAATTATTTTTTCACCAGCTTACAAAGCAAGTTTACTGCATGAGTCAGAGCTGTATTCTATTTTTCCTTGTAAAAATCCTTGTATAACCCTTTTCTTCTTGTATTCCTTTCCCTCAAAATGGCTTCGTTCTTTCACTGCATTTTTTTTTCTTCTCAGCATTCCTGCTGTTGCCCTGGTTTCAGTGAGAAAGTCACTTTGGTCTTGGATACGTTTTATTTGGCATCATAACCCAAGAAATATCTCATTCTTATGCTATGTTGTCTCATAGGGTGGAGAAGGTTGGACTCTTACATATACCTCATAGTCATGGTCAATGAACTCCATCTGAATTGGGTATAAGCTGAATTTCAGTAGTTAATAAAAAAGTAAAGATACATTTTATCTTCCCCTTATTTAAACCTTCAATCTGGGGCAACTGTTGCCTTTTCCAATAGGCTTTCCAGCTTCTCCTAGGTAGAAGACTCACCTGTAACCTTCCCTTATACTTATTCATGGCTCACCTGCCTAACTAAGATCTTATTGTCCTTTGTCTGCTCATAGGACTGGCCATGTTGCCAGTGAAGAACCGCTGCATACTCATTGGATGAGAAGCAGTTGCATGAGATTTTGATTAACTTAGACTCCCTGGAGACATAAAAGCTCTCCAACATTAGGAGAGTGAAAGGAAGAAAGTGAAGGAGTGAGTTCACGGTTCAAGTTGCAGAATAACCAAGACCTGAGACAGAGGTGGCAGCAAGCAAGGACTCAGGAGCTAAGAAGAACAACGGATAGGATGATTCTGGCCAAAGCATCCACGGAGGTGTGGTGCTATGATCTGAATGTTTGTGCCCCTCAAAATTCATATGCAAAAACCCTAAACCCAAAGGTGAAGGTGTTAGGAGGAGGGGCCTTTGGGAGGTGATTAGGTCATCATAAATGGGGTCGGTGCCCTTATAAAAGAGGCCCCAGAGAGCTAGCTTGCCCCTTCCACCATGTGAGGATTCAGTGAGAAGGCACCATCTCTGAGAAAGCAGGCCCTCACCAGATACTGAATCTGTCGGTGCCTTGACCTTGGAATTCCCAGCCTCTAGAATGACAAGACATGAACTTCTGTTGTTTATAAGTTACCCAGTAGGTGAGTGGCAGCCTGAACAGACTAATGGATGTGGTTAAAACCCAGGGGGCCTGGAGTCCTTTCCACCACCTACATTTGTCTTTCTGGGAGGGCAAAGTATATGTGAGTGCTATTGGTGGGGGAAAGGGAACTTTTCTAGCTGTGACTCGAAGTGCAATCCTATTTCAGCCCCACCCCTAACAGCATTGGATTTCTCACCACCATGCAGCTTTTCCTGCCAGAAACACTCCAAGGAGGTGACAATTCCTGGTTCTGCTCCCTACTCCCCCACCATACCAAATTCATGCTAAGGTCACTAATGATCTTCATGACCAAGGGATACTTTTTAGTCCTGTTTTTCTTGATCTTGTGGTCACTTCCTCCTTGTTGGAAAACTCTCTTATTCAGTGACTCCGTGCCCTCCTTGTTTTCCTCCTGCTCTCTGGACACTGCTGGGTCTCTCTTTGTGACTTCTGCTTCTCTGTTTCATCTTAGAGTTTCTTAGAGCTCTGTCCTCACCCTTTTCTTACTTGCCCCTCTCTTCTAGGCAATTTACATCATCCCTGTGGCTTCACTTACCATGTCAATCCTGACTCCCAAATTTAAATCTCCTGCCCCTACATATCCAAATGCCTACTAGCATTTCCTCTTGAGTGTCTTAGTGATCTCCTCAAGCTATACATGTCCAAAATTGTACTCTTCTGTTCTTGTCAAAATCCTTATCTTCCAGCATTGCTCCCTTCCTTAGAAAATGGTGGCTTCATTGAACAGGTTGCTTAAGATAAGAACCCCGGAATCACTCTTAACACCTCCCTCTCTATCACCTCTTACATCCCCTCAGGCAAGAAGTCTTGGAATTCTGTGTCCTCTGTATCTCTTGAATCCTCTGCTTTCTTCCATCCCAACTACCACTATCCTGGCCAGGGCTACCGTTACTTTTCATCAGGCTATGGCAATGTTCTTATAACTGGCCTCCCTACATTTTCTCTTGCCTCCCACCCTATTCTTTCATCCGCTGCAGCCTATGTGATCTTTAAAAATGTACATATAGTCATGCCACTCTCCTTCAATGGCCTATAAGGCCCTGCCTGGTACAGACCCTAGCATCTCTCCATCTCCTCTTGTGCAACTCTAGTTCTTATTTTGTCTGCTTCGGCAATACTGGATATATTTTAATTCCTTAAAATTCAGTGTTTTGCCTGCCTACAGCTTTTGGCTATGCTCTTTCTTCTGTCTAAAATGCTCTTTCCACTCCCATTGACCTGAAATAGTAACCCATACTCATCCTTAGAGTCTGCCTTAAACACCATGTCCTCAGGAAAACCTTTCCTGACCCTCCCAATGGACTCAGTCTCCTTTTAATCACTCCCATGACACCAGGCAGGCGGTACTCCTCCATAACACACTGCACACTTGAAGTTGATTAATAGCAAGTTTTGGTTTGCTGCCAGTGTTCCTCTTACAGCTGTAAGTTCCATATTGGCAGGGCCCATGCCAGTTTGTCCACCACTGAGGTCTCAGTTCCTAGCATAGTGTCCAGCTGATCGCTGGCTCTCTGAACAATACCCCCAGTCATTACTCCCAATGCTGTCACCAAGCTAGGCTTCTTGAATTGAAAACATCCTGTGGAGTCCTCCTATATTAGTTTTCAATTGCTGCTGTGTCAAATTACCACAAACTTAGTGGCTTAAAGCAACACAAATTTATTCTTACAGTTCTAAAGGTCAGAAGTCCTAAAATCAAGGAGTAGGCAAGGTTGAATTCCTTCTGGAAGCTCTAGGTGAGAACTGACTTATTTGCCTTTCTGGCTCTTTGAGGTTGCCTATGTTCCTTGGCTCCTGGCCCTGTATCACTCCAACCTCTGCTTCCATTGCCTCATCTCCTTCTCTGACTCTCCTTATCTCACTCTTATAAGAACCTTTGTGATTACATTGGACCCATCCAGATAATCCGGGGTAATCTCTGTATCTCAAGATCTTTAATTTAATCATATTTGCAATGTCCCTTTTGTCATGTTAAGGTAACACATTCACAGCTTCCAGGGATAGGAGGTAGACATCTTTGGGGGGTAGGGTGCTATGGTCTGAATGTGTCCCCTGAAACTCATATGTTGGAAACTTAATCCACAATGCTACAGCATTGGGAGGTGTGGCCTTTTGGGAGGTATTTAGATTATAAGGGCTCCGACCTCATGAATGGATTAATGTCATTATATAAAGGGCTTTCCAGAGTGGGTTTGCTCTCTTCTGCTCTTCTGCCATGTGAGGACATAGCCTTAGTCCTTTTTTTTTGGGGGGGGCGGGGGGGGGGGCCTTGTACCTTTCACTATGTATGGACACAGCAAGAAGGTCCTCACAAGACACCAGATTCTGGCACCTTGATCTTCAACTTCTTAGCTCCAGAACTGTGAGAAATCAATTTCTGTCCTTTGTAAATTACCCAGTCTCAGATATTTTGCCATAGCAGCAGAAAACAGACAAAGACAGAGGAGAAGGAGACATTATTCAGCCTCCTGGGCTCCAGCCTCCCATGCCCCAGAGGATATTTTGCAAAGTTTGTGGGAACAAGTTCTGAACTTGCCTACAAAATATCACACACCAGACACACTCATATACATAACAGTACTGACCACTATTATAACTCGCTCCTAGATTCTCTTGTAAATTTATTTTCATTAGTCTTCCCTCAAGTGTGTACATATACTCCATAGTGTTCACATATACATAGTCCTCAATATGCTTGGAATATTCTTCCAGATTTCTGTCCCATTGATGAGGAAGGCAGAGCCACAGGAAGGGAGTGAGGTTCAGCCAAGCAGCTTAAGTGACCTCCTGGCCTACTCTCCCAACTCCAAGTCTGCTATCCAAACTGTCACTTTCTCAAGAAACTGACTGAGAGGATGGTCACAAGTTGTCTCAGGTGGAAGAATTTTAGCAAGAAGCTGTGGTTGAACATTTTTAGACGCGTTTATAATTTATAGGACAATGTTCAGAACACGTACAACAACTTCTTTGGCAAAAAGGGTTTCATGATACAAATAATTTGCATTTTAAATACCTGATTTAGTTGGCATGAATACTCTTAAGACTGTGGTACCCTGATCCTTAAAATGCTACCTATGGATCACTGTGCATCCACCTCAGAGTTGGGGTCGGTAGAAACACCAAGCCCTAGGAATGCCCTCATCTTGCGTTACAGCTGTGATCTCGTGTTTTTCTGATAGTTACAGAAATCAAACAGAAAATGCTACTTCTGGCAGCACTGAATGTACTAACTAGGAACGAATCTTGTTCCTAACAGGCATAATCTAGATATTTGTGGAAGCAAAGACAAACGTGTTTTTCTCTCATGGTATGTACTTTCCCTGCAGTAACCAACTCTCAATTATTTAACCCTTGCTCCCGTCTAGGGATTATTGCTTTGTGAGCATTTTATTTTTTCCTAAGTCCTGATTATTTGACCCATAAAAGATTTCCAAGGGGGCAAGAAGGAATTGAAAACATTTTTCTTTTTCTTTTTTTTTTGGAGACGGAGTCTCACCCTGTAGCCTAGGTTGGAGTGCAGTGGTACAATCTCAGCTCGCTGCAAACTCCGCCTCCTGGGTTCAAGTGATTCGCCTTCCTTAGCCTCCCGAGTATCTGGGACTACAGGTGTGCACTACCAGGCCTGGCTAATTTTTGTATTTTTAATAGAGACAGGGTTTCACCATGTTGGCCAGGCTGGTCTTGAACTCCTGACCTCAGACGATCCGCCATCCCAGCCCCAAAGTGCTGGGATTACAGGCGTGAGCCACCATGCCCAGCCCATTTTTCTACATTCTTCGTACTTTTATTTATTAAAAGAAAAACATCACTTCTAAGAAAAGCTTTGGATAGATTGCTCTGAGTCCTCTGACCCTAAGAGATGGACATTCCTATAGTGTAATCTAGTCATGACGTTTCAGAGCATGGAGGGAACTCAGTGATCAGCTGGTCTACCTTTTTGTTTTGTAGATGAGAAAGTAGCAGCCTAGACAGTTGAGTGAATCTCCCAGGGACATACAGGTCAGGGTTGTTGACAGTTTCATAAGGCCATAAAAAAATATCAACCACGAGTCTACATATCTGGCTGACAACAGTTACAGATACAGCTTCTATATAATAAATTTAGTCTTCACTGTTTTAAGATTTCGTGATAGTTCAACCTGAGCTAGGCCAAAGTTTACTTGAAACCCTCTTTGAAAGAAAAGCTTGCTAAGCAATTAAAGGTGTAAAAAGATCATAGGATATCTAGTTTACCTGTTTCTAGGAGCAAACTGTTCAAAGGACATTTGCCTTTAACTATATGCAACTATGCTTCTGATTTTAAAATAAACCATTAAAATAGGCCTTGCAAAACATCAATTTGAAATCATCTTATTATTTACTCCTCATTATATACTTGCAATTAAAATTGTTTTAAGCAACGAGCATCAGACTTTTCATTGATCTGGTCTAAATATGCCTTCTACTGACTCAGAATTAACTGCAGGGCATCAAAAGGGAATCAGAAATTATGTGGCAAGCCTGATTCTGCCAGGGCAATTGCCCTCATTCACCTTGAGTGAATCTTGGACACTTTTGCTTTGATGAATGGGAAGGGTGGAGTGTTTAGTAATTTGTTTTCCCCACCAGTACTGATGTGGTTCTTTTCATGGCAACCCCTATTTATACACATCAAGGATTTCTTCAGATGAAAACTGACAACAAGGTAAGTCATTCCAAGGCCTTTCAGAAGTCCTTTGTCCTTCCTTCCTACACTACACACAGCATTATCCTAGGCAGCTTCTGCCACCCAGCTCTCTAGGGAACAGTTAATCTGACAGGATGTGGTTTAAACTCTAGGCCCCTACCAAGACATTCAAGGAAAAGTCTCCTAGCTTTTTTGTCAATTGCAAAATACAACTGATTCCTCATGGGAAGCTCTTTCCCTCCTTTAAGGCAGGGACTGTTATTCGAGACTATGTACTTTTCAAAGAATCTTGCTTTGGGGTGGTTCTCTGTATTGAAAAGACACTTTTGATATTGCCTATGATTTCATCCTCCTCTTCCTTCCCTTGTATCTAGGATTAACAGACGAAATGCAGACATCCAGTGAAATTTGAATTTCAGACAAACAACAAAATTTTTTAATACAAGTATGCCTCATGTACTATATGGAACATACTTATACTAAAAAAAGTATTTGCTGATTGTGTAAAATTCAAATTTCACTAGGTATCCTGGATTGATTGATGGTTTTGCTTTTTGTTTTTTGCTAGATCTGGCAACCCCACATGATTCCCTTCTTTTAACTTTGTTTTGTTCTTGATATGGTTTGACTGTGTCCCCACCCAAATCTCATCTTGAATTGTAGCTCCCACAATTCCCACATGTTGTGATGGTTTTATAAGGGGGAGTTTCACTGCACAAGTTATCTCTCTTGCCTGCCACCATATGAGACATGCCTTTCATTTTTTGCCATGATTGTGAGGCCTCCCCAGCCATGTGGAACTGTGAGTCCATTAAACATCTTTTTCTTTATAAATTTCCCAGTCTCTGGCATGTCTTTATTAGCAGTGTGAAAACGTACTAATACAGTTCTTTCTCCTAAAATTTTATTTTAGTAGGCTCTCTTCTCAATTTCGTTCTCCTCTTTAAGGACAGTTTTTTCTTCACCTTCTGCTTTTATTTAAGGGTATTTTGTGTGTGTGTGATTTGGGATTGTGATGAGCAGCACAACTTCTGTATAGAGGGGCTCAGGACCACAGCTCAGGTGAGATTTGAGGAGGGCCTGTCTGAGACCAAGTCTTTTGAAGTTCTTTCCTCAGCAATTAAGCACTGCCTTCTCTAACTGGTACTTCCAAAATGCCACTGGAAAACATTAACACGGTAAGTTACTAATACTGTGTTAGGCCGTTCTGGTGTTGCTATAAAGAAATACCTGAGACTGGGTATTTTATAAAGAAAAGAGGGCTTACGGTTCTGCAGGCTGTACAAGCATGGTGCCAGCATCTGCTTGGCTTCTGGGGAGACCTCAGAGAGCTTTTACTCATGGAGGAAGGCAAAGGGGAGCAGACAAGTCCCACGGTGAGAGCCAGAGCAAGAGGGAGAGTTGGAGGAGGTGTCATACACTTTTAAATGACCAGATCTCTCAAGAACTTACTAATGTGATTACCGCACCAAGCCAGGAGGAAATTGCCCCCATGATCAAATCACCTCCCACCAGGTCCCACCTCCCACACTAGGGATTATATTTCAACATGAGATTTGGAGGGGACAACATCCAAACTATATCAAATACCTTACTAGAAGTGATTTGAAAAATTTATCTCCATCTACTTTAAGTAAATGCTTTTAAAAGTATAACATGCATACAGAAATGTGTCCAAATACAATATGCACAGCTGGATGAATTTTCCCAAAGTAGACATCCTGGGTAGCCAGCACCCAGATCGAGAAATACAACATTAGAGGCCAGGTGTGGTAGCTCACTCCTGTAATCCCAGCACTTTGGGAGACCGAGGTGGGCAGATCTTTTGAGGTCAGGAGTTCAAGATCAGCCTGGGAAACGTGGCGAAATCCCGTCTCTACTAAAAATACAAAAATTAGCCTAGCGTGGTGGTGCACACCTGTAATCTCAGCTACTCAGGAGGCTGAGGCAGGAGAATCGCCTGAACCTCGGAAGGCGGAGGTTGCAGTAAGCCAAGATCGCGCCACTGCACTCCAGCCTGGGCAACAGAGTGAGACTCCATCGAAAGGAAGGAAGGAAGGAAGGAAGGAAGGGAGGGAGGGAGGACATTAGAAAGAAAATCTTGTCACATGTTACTACATGGAGGAACCTTGTTTAGGCTAAGTGAAAGAGGCCAGACACAAACGGATGAATAGTATGTGATTCCACTTATGTGAGGTACCTAGAGTAGTCAGATTCATAGAGACAGAAATTAGAAGGGTGATTGCCAGGAGTTGGAGGAGGGGGCAAAGGGGAGTTGTTGTCTAATGGGTATAAAGTTTCAATTTTTGAAGATAAAAAATTCTGGAGATCTGCTTCACAACATTGTGAATATGCTTAACACTACTGAATTGTCCACTTAAAAATGGTTAGGATGGTAAATTTTATATCACGTGTTTTTATGCCACAGAAAAAAAAGAAACACATTACCAGCACCCCAGAAGCCCTCATGCCCCTTTCCAGCAACTCCCTCTTGTCTAAGATAACTGCTATCCTGGTCTTTAAAATACCCCATATATTAAGTTGGTGCGAAAGTATTTGAAAATAATTTAGTTGGCGCAATTACTTTTGTAATTGCGCCAACCAAATTACTTTCAAAAGATTCAAGAGTTACAAAGGGAGAAAAAAGTTTATCAGACCCCTTTCCTTCTGACAGGAAGATGCGTCTAGATCAGAAAAGAATTTGATAGTGCCTGTCATGATGCCTGGCATACAGAAGTAGCTTTAAAATGTTTGCTAATTCTGTGTTGAGTGAAGGCCCTAGGCTTGTGATTATGGGGAGTCCTGGGGGTAGAACAGGGCACCCAAGAAGGAAGATGGAAGTGCTGAAAACAAATACCAGCTCCTTTGCAATCCAGCCAAAGGTCAGCCCTGCATATTTATTACAGGTTTATTCACTGGCAATGCATTTTTTCTCTTTCACTGCGTTGACAACATGATCTCTAGGTTCATATTTTAATCCAGCTCAAAGTATGTACTTATTTTTTGCTGTTGTGCACATAACACTAACTGCTTATTTTCTTACCAGGGTGTTTATTGCCAATGTGTATGGCATAAGACTAAATCGATGTGTTTGTTAATGCTTACTTCCAAATTCCTCAGGGAAAAATTCAAAACTCAAGGAAATTTAGGTTCACTTAATTTAAAAACTGCCTTGAAGATTCAATGCACTGGACTTTTTTATTATGTGCTTTTCCAAGAGGGCACCAAATATTCTGAACAACAAATGAAGCTGTACACATCATGACCATGAAAATAGATAAAATTGTTACTTTAGACCACAAATAGTAGGGACTAGGGCAGAGTTGAACAATCTTTTTACAATCTTGAAGCCAAGGGAATATGATACACTGATCTGATGTCAGATGGTAGGCAGAGATGTTGGGTGCCTTGGCAACAGAAAAGGTAATGTCATACTATACTAAGGATTAGTTATTTGAAACAGTAGTCTCACACCTAATGATTCTTTTTTTTTTTTTTTTTTTTTTTTTTTTTGAGACAGAGTCCCGCTCTGTCGCCCAGGTTGCAGTGTAGTGGCGTGATCTGGGCTCACTGCAACTACCACCTCCCAAGTTCAAGCAATTCTCCTGCCTCAGCCTCCTGAGTAGCTGGGATTACAGGCACACACCACCATGCCCGGCTAATTTTTTTGTACTTTTAGTAGAGACAGGGTTTTGTCACCTTGGGCAGGCTGGTCTCAAACTCCTGACCTCAGATGATCCACCTGCCTGGGCCTCCCAAAGGTGTTGTGATTACAGGCGTGAACCGCCGCGCCTGGCCCTAATGATCCATTTTAAAACCCCCCTGTACTAACCTGAGATGAAATTCATAGGTGATACCACGTACTCTTACACGTAGTTATAAAAGACCAACATAACGTACTAGTAGAAAGGAGAAGTAAAAGCAAAGTAATGTATAATAAAATAACATGCACCTTAAAATGTAAACCCTCAGACATGGCAACACTAGAAGACATTAAAAAGTAGTCAGATGCTCATACTAATCTGTGAGTGACAGCTCGTGATGCGGACTGACACAAGTGTGCTTTAGTGGCAACTCAAATCACAAAAGCGCTTCTGCCCATGTTGCTGTGACTTCCCAACATGGTGAAATCATGGAACATTGGAAAGTTCTAGTCAAAACTAAATGCAAGCATCCTTCAGTTGGTATAGTAGTCGAGTTGTTGGAAAATTAGGTGCTTATTTTCACCTACATGAAGGTTCAGCAGGAAATGTGAAGGTCATTTGGAACATGGGACTATTTCCAATTCTGGAATCACTCTCCCCCACCCTTTAAATGTCAATAGGCTCCCCCAATCATTGTGACAACAACAAAAAAAATGCCACCATCAATTTCTAAAACGTCCTCCACCCCAGACAATACTGCATCCCATTTAGAATCTCCGATTTAGAGTTAAAAAAAAAAAGCATTTGCAGACTTTTTTTTTTTTTTTTTTTGAGACAGGATCTCACTGTGTCACCCAGGCTGGCGTACAGTGGTGAGATCACGGCTCACTGCAGCCTCAACCTCCAGGGTTCAGGTGATCCTCCCACATTAGCCTCCCAGGTAGCTGGGACTGCAGGCATGCCACGCCCGGTTAATTTTTTGTATGTTTTGTCGAGACGGGCTTTTACCATGTTGCCCAGGCTGGTCTCAAACTCCTGGGGCTCAAGAGATCCTCCCACCTCAGCCTCCCAAAGTGCTGGGATTATAGGCGTGAACCACCGCACCCGGCCTTGAATCATTTTTTAAAATCTCAAAACACATAAGTGATAAAACGATCCATATCCTCAGAAATTCTCCTATTTGTGATTCATATTCCTTTGGATTTAAAAAAAAAAAAATCCATCTTTGATTCTACAGTCCCACCAAAAAGAAGTTTCTCAATATCTAAGTCAGTAAGCACATGGGGTCAATAACTAAAATTACATAGTGCTTTTTTTCTTGGAAATACTTACTTAGTATTTAAGTTATTAAAATAATAGGCCACCAAAGGAAAAAAAAAGAAGAGCAAAGCTCTGCAGGCTCTCATCAAGAAAAGCAATTTAATGAGAAGAAGATGTCGTACAGAACTAAGACAGCGATAAACATTGTAATTATTGGTTTTGTTCAATTTTCCAGGTATTGTTTAGCTGTGTTTTTCAAAACTATTCCATAATTGTTCTTAAAAATTCTTGATTAGCAACATAAATACAAATCAACTACCTTACCTACGCTCTCAGTTCCATTATAGAGCATTGTTCTCAGATGGGGGTTTCATGTATCTTGGGGCCAGAGGTGTCCTGGAGCTGGCTGGTACTGGCCCAAAAGAGCTGATTGCACACATACCTTCCCGACTTTGCATTTGGCAAAGACAAGTTGGTAATCTGAAATCAGCAGTAATGAGAAGTATTCATACCACAGAAACTGGCAAATGGTACAAATCAACTCCACCCCCTACTCAGCCCCCTTCCAGACAGCCTAGTGTTAAATATTTACCAGGTACCACTGCATAGGCTGGCTTGTAGGAAAGAATAATTTGTTTTAGAAGCATAAAAGAAGACATTGTTACAAACTCTTTTGGAAAAGATGAGTCCAACTTGGACTCTCCGGTGTTTGATCACATTCTAGTAAGATTAGCAAATTATGGCTCATAAATAGACAAGGAGCCAAAACTAAATAGAAGCATTAACTCACCAGTATTCAGATATTTATTTAGCACCAATTGTGCACAAAAGAGTACCCTTAGATCCTTTCTGGAACAAGGCAAGATATAAAGGGAGTAATGTGCAATGGACCAATGTATATGCTGCCAGTTTAAAAGAGAAAATTAAACATTGACACGAATATTTTTCACCTTTATCAAAGGGGACACTAACATTTAATAAGCATTATGCCAGATGTTAAACAAATATTATCTTGTTTGATCCTCACAACCATCCGGTAAAGTAATTATTAGGTTCAACCATATGAAATTGCTGATACTTGACCACTTTTGACTCTACACATGGCAATTTCATAAGGTTCCACCTGATATTATTTTCTCCACTTTCTAGACAAGTAAGCCGAGACCCCAATATACAAATTTACCAAATGTCAGACAGCTGCTAGGCTATAGAGTCAGGATTCCTTGTAGACCTTACTGGCTCCAGAGCCCCTGTGTTTCCCACCACACATACTTGCCAAATAAAAGAATTGTTAAAAACATATGCTGTGCTGCACACACTGGAAGAAATCTCAGAATTAAACTGTTTTGAAGTAACTCACAGTAAAATAAATTAAAGGCATGTATTTTGCCACACAAACATTGGCTTCCCGGGTTTCTTAATCATAAATGATTAGAAGTAATCATAATTGTTGATACATTTTAAAAGCTGAAAAGTATTTTAATAGAGACTGCAAGCATTTTTTAATTTGTTCTTAAGAAATGAAATTAACCTTTATTTGTACTTAAGAAGTTGAATTAATGTTTAATTTACACCCAAGAAGTTAAATTAATGTTTCATTTGTACTTAAATGACTTCTTAGAAATGCTATGCTGGCCAGGTGTGGTGGCTCACGCCTGTAATCCCAGCATTTTGGGAGGCCGAGGTGGGCGGATCACCTGAGCTCAAATGTTCGAGACCAGCCTGGACAACATGGCAAAACCCTGTCTCCACTAAAAATACAAAAATTAGCTGGGCGTGGTGGCACATGCCTGTAATCCCAGCTACTCTGGAGGCTGAGGCAGGAGAATCGCTTGCACCTGGGAGGTGGAGGTTGCAGCAAGCCAAGATCACACCACTACACTCCAGCCCGGGTGACAGCCCTTTTTTTTTTCCAAAAAAAGAAAAAAGAAAAAAAGAAAAAGAAATGCTATGCTAGTACAAACTATCAAAAGTCTTATATTCACAGTCTGTCATTCTTAATCCGATAGAATGATCAATGCTTCAGAAAAGAATTACAGTACAGTCATAAATGTTCGATATGGTACAGGAATGTCTCAATTTTTTTTTATTGAAACCCACCGTAAAATCAAGACATAATACACATATACATATATGTATATAATTTAAACAAAAATCATGAAAATTTTTCTCTTGCTATGTGCAATATACTGATATTTTCTACTCGATTCCATTCTATTTATTTTAAAAATGCAAGCCAATGCTGGGCATGGCGGCTCACGCCTGGAATCCCAGGGCTTTGGGAAGCAGAGGTGGGAGGATCGCTTGAGGCCAAGAGTTCAGAACCAGGCTGGGCAACATAGGGAGACTCCATCTCTACAAAAAAAAAAAAAAAATTAGCCAGGTGTGGTGGCACATGCCTATGGTCTTGGCTACTCAGGAGGATAAGGTAGGATAAGGATGAGGTAGGAGGATTCCTTGAGCCCAGGAGGAGTTCGAGGCTGCAGTGAGCTATGATCACACTACTACACTCCAGCCTGGGCAACAGAGAGACCCTTGCTTTTTTTTGTGGGGGGTTGGGGGCGGCGCGCCGTGGCTCATGCCTATAATCCCAGCACTTTGGGAGGCTGAGCTGGGCGGATCACTTGAGGTCAGGAATTCGAGACTAACCTGGCCAACATAGTGAAACTCCATCTCTACCAAAAATATAAAAATTAGCCAGGCCACGCACCTGTAATCCCAGCTACTCAGGAGGCTGCGGCAGGAGAATGGTTTGAACCCAGGAGGCAGAGATTGCCACTGCACTTCAGCCTGGGCAACAGAGTAAGACTCTGTTAAAAAAATAAAAAATAAAAATAAGAAGAAGCAGAACACACACAATTTAGTAAATCACTTTCACAACTCACTAATGTTTTGTGGCCCCCAGTCTGAAAAACGCTGTCTTAGAGACCTTTATTTTTAGAGACCTCACCTACATGCTTGCATTTTATTCCTTTCCCTCTAGATTACTTTGTTCTTTTCATCTAGAACTTTGGCCCCTGACTTACCAGCTTCCTTCAACAGATATTTACAAATCACTTGCTATGTGTCCAGCACTATGCTAGGTGCTGGAGGTGCAATGGATTTATATTCACATTCTGGGATCCTAACATTCATTCAACCATCATGCAAATTCAAAATTTCAACCATGCTTAGTGCTACAAAGGAGAGGTGCCAACAGGGGAATTTGACCTAGTCAGGGAAGACTTCCTGAGGAAATGGCACCTAAGTTGAGATGTCAAGATATTTTTTTTCTACTCCATTCTATTCTATTGTATTCTATTTCATTGAGAAAATGCTGGCCACTCCCCATTTCCCCCAATCCCTCATCTACTTTCAACAACCACTAATCTAACTTCTGACTCTATAGAGTTGCATATTCTGGACATTTCATAGAAATAGAATCATGTATAATATGTAGTCTTTCGTGACTTTCAATTCACTTAGCATGATGTTTTCAAGAGACATTCATGTTCTAGCAGTGTATGGATATACCGTATTTTGTTTATTCATTCATCAGTTGATGGGCATTTGGGTTGTTTCTTCTGACTATTAAGCAATGTTTCTATGGACATCTGTGTCCAACTTTTTGTGTTAACATATGCTTTCATTTTTCTTGAGTACATTGCTAGCAGTGAATTCCTGGGTCATATAGTACCTCTATTTCACATCTTGAGGAACTGCCAAACTATTTTCCAAAGCAGCTGTGCCATTTTACATTCCCCTCACCAGGGAAGGAGGGTTCCAATTCCCCCACATCCTCACCAACAATTGTTTATCTGTCTTTTGATTATAACCATTCTAGTGGGTGTGAAGTGGTATCTCACTGTGGCTTTTATTTGCGTTTCCTTGGTGGCTAGCATGCTGAGCATCTTTTTATGTGTGTATTGGCCCTCTGTTCATCTCCTGTTAAGAAATGTCAATGCAGATTCCTTGCCCATTTTTAATTGGGTTGTTTATCTTTTTATTATTGAGTTGTAAGAGTTGTTTATATATTCTGGATACACATCCCTTATCAGATATATAACTTGCAAATATTTTCTCTCATTCTGTGAGTTGTCTTTCTGCTTTGTTGATGTTGTCCTTTGAAGCACAAAAGGTTTTAATTTGATGAAGTCCTAACACCCTATCTTCCACTACCCATCCCTGATTTCCTCTTTTTTTTTTTAGACAGAATCTCACTCTATCGCCCAGGCTGGAGTGCAGTGGTGCTATATCAGCTCACTGCAACCTCTGTCTCCCAGGTTCAAGCAATTCTACTGCCTCAGCCTCCCGAGTACCTGGGATTATAGGCGCCCACCATGCCCGGCTAATTTTTGTATTTTTAGTAGAGACAGGGTTTCACCATGTTGGCCAGGCTGGTGCTAAACTCCTGATCTCAGGTGATCCACCCTCCTCGGCCTCCCAAAGTGTTGGGATTACAGGTGTGAGCCACCGTGCCCGGCCTCTGATTTCCTCTTTAACCATCACCTCGATTTCACCTTAGCCATGGACCTTGACATCACCCAAAGCTGTTGGCACTCTGCTTTTTTAAACCCCAGTATTCTACTTTCAGGGTCCGACCCTTTGTCCTTATAGCTTTCCCTCTACCTTGTTTCTATGACATCTGCTCTAAGGCCTCCAATCCCACAGTCCTCAGTTTTCTTTCTGCCTGTTTGTCACATCCACCTCTTCCCAATCTTCTCACCTTCTACTCTTTTTTTATTTTCTTTCTTTCTTCTTTTACTATAAGTTCTGGGATACATGTGCAGAACGTGCAGGTTTGTTACATAGGTATACATGTGCCATGGTGGTTTGCTGCACCCATCAACCCGTCATCTAGGTTTTAAGCCCCACATGCATTAGGTCTTCCTCCTAATGCTCTCCCTCCCTTTGCCCCCAACCCCCTGACAGGCCCCGGTGTGTGAAGTTCCCCTCCCTGTGTCCATGTTGGAACAGGAATTAAAATAAATTAAAGAATGTGTAAGCAGAAACTCAGTTGTATGTAAGAAAACCCAATTCCCCCTGAGAAAGAGAAAGAGCTGGAGTCCTTTAAAAATTAACTGCCTGTTTTTCTGTGCCTAGTGAGCCTTATCTCTCCTCCTTTCCCAGGCATTGTGAAGACCCTGTTTCTCTAGCTGTGCAGCTGCAAGGTCACTAGACAGATAAACTCAAGTCGCAAAACATGTTTTTCCTTGAAAAGTAAGAAATGATGTAATGCATGTCTCAATTAATTGAATAACTGTCTTTGTTTCTCACTTCTGTAATATGCTTCCCCCTGCACAGATCTCCCCCTGCCCCACAAAATGCTTAAAAGGTAACTTAACTCTTTGTTCAGGGCTCAGTCCTTTGGATGTTAATCTGACTGGGCCAGTGCACCTAAATAATAAATATCCTCCTGAACCCCATCAGTCTCTCTGATTCCTTAACAATCCCGCAACAACGTGTTCTCATTGTTTAACTCCCACTTATGAGTGAGAACATGCAGTGTTTGGTTTTCTGCTCCTGTGTTAGTTTGCTGAGAATGATGGCTTCCAGCTTCATCCATGTCCCTGCAAAGAACATGAACCCATTCTTTTTTATGACTGCATAGTGTTCCATGGTATATATGTGCCACATTTTCTTTGTCCAGTCTATCATTGATGGGCATTTGGGTTTGGTCCAAGTCTTTGCTATTGTGTACAGTGCTGCAATACCTTCTACTCTTTTCTTATTCAGCCTAGAACTTAGAGTACAACACTACACTCTCCACCCCAATATATTCCACTTATTTGCCCCATTGTCTTTTTGTTACACTTGTTCTGCTTTGGTACACTTGATATATCCAGCCATATATCAATCCAACTATTTGGCTTCTCTATTCCTATGACTAAAAGCAGTTGAAAAAGTCAGGGAAGCTTATATATTATAAACTGGTGCCACTCCTGATTGATGTGCTTTAATGTCAGCTGAGCTCTCAAACCTGCCCTGCAATCCTTTCCTTCCGCCCACTTTACCTTCTTCTCCCATTACCTGAGGTCAGTTCTACTACTGGCCCTTTCACTCATGTCATTCTCACCATGGTCTTTCTTGAACGAGCCAAGATTACTCAAGTCTCCTTGGTGCTTGCTGTTCCTCTGCCATAAACATTCTTGCACTAGGTCCTTAAATGGCTGTAAACTTCTTGTCATTCAGGTCTTAGTTCAAATGTCACCTCTCCAGAGAGGACTTCCCTAGTCACCCTGTCTACTGTGGTCACCTTCTTCCCATTGCTGTCACATTATCCTGATTTATTTTCTTATTTCTTTTATCTATGCCACCTGTCTGGAAAATTCTTACTCCTATGCTTCTAAGACCCTTCCTTAGCTAGAGTCAGAGACTTGCTCCTCTGTGCTTTCATAATACCCTGTGCAGAGCTCTCTTACTGGGTTGCTGTTGTTTGTGGATTACAGATCTGTGTAATCCACAAACAACTTTCCAGATTGCAAGCTCCTTACAGATAAGTGCTGTGTCTTATTCATCTTTGACCCTCGCAAGGTGTCTGGCGCAGAGCAAGCACACAATACTCCCATATGTGTGGAAGACAGTAATAGAAACCCATTATCTATGGAGTGTGGGATCTACCCATCATGAATGAGGATTAACAATTGTTGGGAAATAACAATGGGGAAACATTCTATAACGCAAACTAAATTCTGTTGGGTATGACTTATAATAGCAACCAATAGGGAAAAGTGTCTGAACATAGGAAACTCAATATGTAAACTATGGCACATCTATTTATTGGCATTTCATACTTCTATTAAGATGATGACATCCAACAAGAGATAATAACATAGAACGTTTCTATGTCATGATGATAATGAAAATGCAAAACCTGTACACATCATGAAGATTGGAAGAAAATTAACTAAAATGTAATGCTAAGCTTTTTATGCATTATAAAAATATAGGTGCTTTTCTGCTCTTTCTTTTGCTTCTCTTAATTCTTCTACTTTTCTCTATGTATGCATTGCTTTTATACTGAAATAAGCCCCAATATTTTGCTTCTAAGAAATGGATATAGTCCTATTCCTTCTTTGCTTTATACAACTTCAAATATTAATTTATTGTTCAATACCCTGGAAAAACTGAAGACTGCAGAGTCAGAGTGATCTATCCAGCATTCCTCAACAAATTAATGACAGTAAAAGAAATATTGTGGTAGTCCTGATGTTTGGGAACAAAAATGATTTCCTGTAGGCTGTATGCCATCGATACTGTGTTTCAGATGGTTTTGTATTAGGTCCTTGGCAATAGGCTAAATGGCAAATGAGAAATAGCATTTTAAGAGTATTCAAAGGAACTGAAATCAGTATATCAAAGAGCTATCTGCACTCCCGGGTTCACTGCAGCACTATTCACAATAGTCAAGATGTGGAAACAACCTAAATGCTCAGCAGTGAATGAATGCATAAAGAAAATGTGGCATATATGCATAACAGTATATTACTCGGCCGTAAAAAAGAATGAAATCCTGTCATTGCAGCAATGGATGAGCCTGGAAGAAATTAGGTTAAACGAAATGTCAGAAACAGAAAGACAAATACCACATGTTCTCACTTATATATTGAAGCTTAAAAAGTTGAGCCTACTGTGGTGGTACCTGCCTGTAATCCCAGCTACTCAGGAGACTGAGGCAGGAAGACCATCTGAGCCCAGGAGTTTAAGGCCACAGTGCACTATGATCACACTTGTGAATAGACACTGCACTCCCTCCCAGGCAACATAGTGAGACCCCATCTCTAACATGAAAAACAATTTTAAAATGTTTAAGTTGAGCTCATAGAAATAGAAAGCAGAACTATGGTTATTAAAGGCTAGGAAGAGAGGGGAGTAGGGCTATGAAGAGGTTGGTTCACAGATACAAAATTACACTTAGATTTTATTATTATTACTCTATTTTTAGAGATGTGGTCTCACTATGCTCCTCAGGCTGGTCTTGAGCTCCTGGCCTCAAGTGATCCTCCAGCCCCAGCCTCCTGAAAAGCTGGGGTTACAGACACAAGCCACAGTGCTCAACTCAAATTTAAGACTTAACAATGAAATATCAAGGTGGATATAGCTCATTTGAAGGAAAAAAAAGAATTCATAAATGTGGGCTTGCTTTATAAAAGGGGTCACAAGAGAAATAGTTTGAGTTCTAAATTCCCCTAAAATATTTAAAATACGGCCCTACTCATATAACGTAACAGATAATACAATGCTGAGACCCAGGTATCATTCAGATAACAGGACAAATATCTAATACAATAAATTCCAATCTACCAAAGAATTGGAAAAGTTCCTTAGAATTACTAGGATTTTTTAAAACTTAGATATGCCTTATATCAAACTCATTGTTTGGATGGAGGAGCTACGCCAACTTTGTGTCGACTTTTAGAGTGAACAATTTAGAGGAAAATGATACCTGTCATATAAAGGAAAAGGCAAATTTTAATAAAATGGATGAAGGATGGAGGATGTTTTAGTTTGAGTTCTGTGTTAAGCTGTTCTTGCATTGCTATAAAGAAATACCTGCTGTAAAGAAAAGAGATTTAATTGGCTCACAGTTCTGCAGGCCATATAGGAAGCATGGTGCTGGTGTATGCTTGGCTTCTGGCGCAGCCTCAGGAAGTTCACAATCATGGCAGAAGGCAAAGGGGTAGCAGGCATGTCACATGGTGAAAAAGGGGGCAAGGTGGGGAGGAAGGTGGAGGGAAGTGTCACCCACTTTTAAATGACCAGATCTGGTGAGAACTCATTTACTCTGGTGAAGACAGTACCAAGCCATGAGGGATCTACAACCATGACCCAAACACCTCCCACCAGGCCCCACCTCCAACATTGGGGATTACATTTCAACACGAGATTTGGGCGGGGACACACATCCAAACTCTATCACGTTCTCTCAAAGATAGGTGCTGACGTAAGGATTCCAGTGCAAAATCATCTACATAAGTCCTTGACTTAAGATGGTTCAACTTTGGATTTCTCAGCTTTATGATGCTGCAAAACCATTCTCTTTTTCACTTTTGGTACAGTATTCAATAAATTACATGAATTATTCAACACTATTATAAAATAGGCTTCATGATGATTCTGCCCAACTGTGGGCTAATGTAAGTGTTCTGAGCGTGTTTAAGATATACTATGCAAAGCTATGATGTTTGGGAAGTTAGGTGTATTCAATGTGCTTTTGACTTACAGTATTTTCAACTTGCAATAGGTTTATCAGGATGTAACCCCTCCATAAGTCAAGGAGCATCCGTAGTTTACTTGGAAGGAGATTTCAGGAAATACCAGTAGGGCAGTGGGGAAGTGAAACAAAGAAGGAAAGGAAGAAGCCATTAATGGTATGTCATCAAGTGAATTACCATTGTGGGCAACTGGAACATAATCCTGCTGATACTCTGGGTGACAAGGTAGAACCCCACCTGAAAAGCAAGAGCACTGTTTGAGAGTTGCTCTGGTGCTCAGAGACAGTCTCAGGGCAAAGAGTAGTTGTTGCTGACTGTTAGAAGTTGGACCCATGGCTGGGCATGGTGGCTCACGCCTGTAATCCAAGCACTTTGGGAGGCCAAGGCGGGTGGATCACCTGAGGTCAGGAGTTCGAGACCAATCTGGCTAACATGGTGAAACCCCAGCTCTACTGAAAATACAAAAATTAGCTGGGCATGATGGCAGGTGCCTGTAATCCCAGCTACTTGGGAGGCTGAGGAAGCAGAATCGCTTGAACCCGGGAGGCGGAGGTTGTGGTGAGCTGAGATTGCACCACTGTACTCCAGACTGGGTGACAGAGTGAGACTCCGTCTCAAAAAAAAAAGAAAAAAAAGAAGTTGGGCCCATATGCATAAAAATGGTAGATACTGAGGATTATGAGTGGGGTACCAAAGCATCTGCTACAGACGGAAGAAACAAACTCCAGCATGGTGTTTTACTTTGCTTTGACACTTTTCTTTAAGTGGTTTTGGTGATTTACATTTATGGTCAAAATTCCTTAAAGCTAACTTTCTACCTGCCAGATTCTCTTGTGTGCATGGTTGTTTTTCTTGCCCCAAAATGCACAGGCCTGTGCCCAGGCTGTTGCCAACACAGGCTTCTTCTCTGTGCCCCCCTTCCTGGAGGTTGTGCCTGGTTAACAGCAGAACAAAGGCCTCGGTGCCCAAGCAGCTTCTTCTGGTTTGACCTGTTATCTGTTCTTAGTAGATGTGGTTTAGGACAGTAGAAAACATGGCCTAGGCTGCTATTACAGCAGAAGGACCTGGAGCCTTCAAAGCATTTCTATAAACAACTTGATCCAGTTTTATACTTGTTGAACATGTTCCCTGGGCAAGGAACAAAGATCAAATGCAGTTAGTCACTCTTGAAGGGAAACTGGTGGTTTGTGTTCCAAAAGGACTTTGTCTCCTCCTCTTTTCCTCCTCCTCTCCTCTCCCCACATCCTCTCTTGAGATGAACTATTTTTTCCTAAGCAATTTACCAAGTCCAAAGAATGATTGTAGAGTTTATAACATGCAGTTTATGGCATTAAAACACTTGGCAGAGGAAGCAATAACAAATCCAATGCCACCTTGCCCCTTCTGTGCAGTTTTGTAATAAAAGATCAAACTGCAGAGTGGTGAGAGGGCTGGGCCAACAGCTCTGCACACATCTGCATCCTTCGGTGGCTTGAGGGTGGGGAAGGGCACACCCTTCTGAGTGTCAGAAGGCATTGACACGGGCAGCGCTGGGGCCTCTCCCCTCTGTCTGATCACCTGGAACTAGGGCTGCACCTACGACTCCTTAATGTGGATTTTTAAAGGCAATCCCTCCTCCAGGAGCATGCAGCCCCACACTGGGGCCCACAGCTTCACAAGGGGAATGTGGGCTGGATTTCAGCTCCCACTCGTTCAGTCTGCCAGGTGCCTGTGTACAGGACACAGCCCACACATTGCACATGGGGACTCTGTCTAGGACTAGAGGAAACTCCTTTCACCCCTGGCCTGTCATAGGCCACCCACCTCAAGTCCAGGACTACAGTTCACTTTTTTTTTTTTCTGAGATGGAGTCTGTCTCTGTCACCCAGGCTGGAGTGTAGTGGCACAGTTTCAGCTCACTGAAACCTCCGACTCCCAGGTTTTAGTGCCTCAGCCTTCCAAGTAGCTGGGATTACAGGACTCTAATGGAGGGCGGCAGGCAGGGGAAAAGGAGGCGGACAGTGAGGCTGGCCCCTGAACTGGATAGCGCTGTTAACAGGATCTGGGTCCAGAATACTGCAGACATCAGACATGTGATAACTGGGTTTGCTGCCGGCAAGCCACCACTCTTGCGAAGGAGTTGTGTGGGCAAATCAGCAAGTTGCCCTCTCAGCAGCTGTCTCCAGGATGGCTGCCCTCAGGTGTAATCTGGGGATCAGGAAACCACTGCTGGAATCCTTGGTTTCAGAATCACCCGGGACCTGTTGCAACCCATATCTGCAAAACAGAAACCACCTACCATGCCTCTTTCCCCCACTCAAATGAGTTCTAACATTTGTCTAATATGACCACATCTGATTGGTGGAACTTAAATTACACAGCTGCAGGGGAGTCTGGGAAATGTAGTTTTTCTATTTCTCTACTATACATAAAGACACACTGGAAAAGGATCGAAATAGAGCTGGAAGAGTCATTTCCATCATGGTTCCTCTGTTTGAAAACCTTCAGTGACTCTCCTTCTAAATGGTGCTGTTAAAGGGATGCAGGGCCTGGGTCTAAGATACAGCACACACTAACAGTGATTTCCAAACTGTGGCCTATAGATCCCTGGGGAGACAAGATGTTCTTGAATCTCCTTGTATTTCATTTTCTGTGGACTGAGAAAAAACATCGTGACTTCCATATGTGTTTAATTTTGAAACATGGAAATAATTGGGATTCAAAAAATTATCTCTCTCTCTTTCTCTCCCCCAAATAACTTGAAAGCCTTCTTTACTTATTTACAAGCACTCTGTTTTTCACCCACAAACCCCTCTCCCCTGCCTAGAATGTAAATGTCATCTCCCTCCTCACTTGCTAATTCCCGTTCATCAGGTAAGACTCGTTTCAGGCCACCATCTCCCCTGGCCTGAGGGGTGATTCTCTCAGGCTGGGATAGAGAATTCTCATCTGTTTTCTTGTAATATCCTGGGAAGTTATACTAGTAAGAATAAAATAAAAGCTAACTTTTTTCAGCTTACTCTTTGCCAGGCCCCACAAAGTACATACTCTTACTAACCCATTTTATAGATGGGAACACTGGGACATAGAGAGGTTGCATAATCCGCCCAAGGTCACCTATTAGTCAGTGGGGGCTGCAACTCAATCCTAGGCAGCCGTCTGGCTTCAGAGTCTATGCTCTTGATGGATAGTCTTGTTTCCTCTCATCCTATTATTGTGCTGCTAACCCTGCCACAATCTCTCTCTCTCAATCTCTCTCTCTCTCTTTCTCTATCTCTCTCTCCTCTCCACTTCACTCTCTCTCTCTATCCATCAATCTAATCTATATCTTAATCTGTATGCCTGTCATCTCCATGAATAACCATTGGTTTTCTATGATAGTAAAATGGGAGGGGGGAAGTCGACATTCTCCCTCCGTTCCCACCACATTGGAAATTCTAGGACCAGGGCCCAAATTATTCGATCCTTCCTTCTCTCATCCTCCACTGTCTGTTAACACAGGAACTATTTTCTCTTTCGGCAAAGAGTACCAGACTAAATTACAGAGCAGGCTACAAAATTACTACCCTCAGCTCACTTCTTTGCCTGTTTTCTCTAAAATAGGTTATTCCTGTTGTATAAATATGAGACAGAAGCCACCACTGCTTTGCCATCACGTGGGAAAGCGTATCATCTGCTCCAAGCTCTGTGGAGCAGACCTCCTGGCCAGGATCCACTGAGCATGCCTCAGGAAAAGATGACGTTCCTGGGAACTCCAGCCCACACATCAGCATTCTCATGTAAACACTTAGGAGAGTGAAATTGGGAATAGTTTGACAACCTTCGCGAGACTCAGAAGGTGTTTCCATAGCTGTGCCTTTGCCTTCGTTGTTTATTACCCTGTCTGTCTAACACAGATGACATTTATCCGTGTTTCCTGTGCCTCAGCACACTGAAACTCACCAACAGCCTTACCAGGTGAGCTAGCTGATCATTTCCTCTACTGGGTGTCAGCCACATTCCTTGTACACCCCAGAAGTGCCAATTTACCCCAGACTCATCTCTTCTTGCCTTGCTTAATCTCCTTCCTTTTCCTTTTGTGCTTCCAGTGTCTGATTTCTGGTTAGCCCATTTATTTGGGCTCATAAGCCAGGCATTTCCTTTTCCTTCTTGAAGGTAACTTACAAAAGAAACCTTTAATCACCTTTCAAGTGTGCTGTCTGGGTCCCTGTTTAGGAAGGTCCTCCCTGCCCATGAAGTGTCCTTCCAAAGGCTTGTGTCCTCTGCAGGAAACAATTCAGATGGGTCAGGTGTGATGGCCTTGTAAACCTCTCTTGTGTAATTTACACATCTGAAACCATCATTTCTTTCAGCAAGCACACTATTTCATCAAAGCACATCATCTGCAGGAGAGGTAGAAAGCTCATCAAATATGCTTAAGGAATGACTTTTGTAACTCACTATTGTTTTAAAACATCTTAATTCCTGTTCTGGTTAAATGACCCAGTATATCTACAACCATCTTAGAGACTGTCAGTTCAATCTATGAAGAGAGTGGGATGTTGTCAAAACAGTGTTGCACAAACCCTTTAAAGAAAGCGAAACAAAAAAAAAAAAAGGTTGGTGCAAGTTACAAACATATTATGGAGTCAATGAGACGTGGCAGTTAATCCTCAGCTAATGTTAACACAGAGCAGCACACCCGCAGATGCCAAAGAGTTGACAACAGTGGTTCTCAGCCTTGGCTGCAGATTGGAATCAGTTGGGTGTTTGTTTGTTTGTTTTAAATCTCCATGCCCAAGCCATACTCCAGGCCAATTAAATCAGAATCTCTGGGGGTGAGCCCCAGGCATCATTACATTTCAAGGTCCCCAGCAATTCCAACATATAGCCAAGTTTGAGATCTATTAGTTTAGAATACCTGGCCCTTGCTCACAGCTGCTTAGGCAGGTAGGTGTGTGGGGCTGGGGAAAGGGCAACACATGCCTGGTCAGGCCAATCAGACTGACCAGGGAAGTTATATTAATGATAAGAAACTTCCCAGCATGCCTCTTTCCCAACCTGCCTGCTGCCCACTCAGCTATTGAAGCTATGCAAAAGGTAGAGTTGACGCTCAAGTGAGGATTAAGGTTACCAGATGCCAGAGAGCTGAAAGTAGGAGGGTCAAGGCACAGAGAGCAGATAGACACCAGTGCACATGCAGTGGCACTCTGTGACGTCCTTACTGGCCCTACTCCAAAGTGGTATATTGGATTTGCCAATTTGATGTATTAAATTGATAACCAGTTGAAATGATATTCTATTGATAGCAATTGATACAATGATATTCAGTTGAAAAAGAAAAAAGACCCAGTGGACAGGGTGTGCAAAGGGGGCTTCTTCTGAAGTTCTGGTCATGTTGTTTCTTCAGCTGGGTGCTGGTTACACAGGTGGGTTCAGTTTGTGAAAATGTGTCTACTTGTATACTTATGCGCACTTTTGTCTATACATGTTCTGCGTTAGTAAAAAGTTAAAAAGGAAGAGAAATCCTACATTGACCATTGAAAAAAGGTCATAGATGCTGTCAAAAATTTACCCACAAGCTTGTTTATAGGAGTGAGATTGATAGCCCCATGTTAGAAACCATCCACATAAAAAGTACTTGGCTAAATAAATTAAGGTTCTGCCATACAATGGAATACTGTGTAGCTATTAGAATTCTACACTGTATAAATGTGATTCACCATGTAAACAGCACCAAAAACAAAAACTACCTGATCATCTCATAGATGCAGAAAAGGCTTTAGATAAAATTCAACACCGCTTCATGTTAAAAATTCTCAATAAACATACCTCAAAATAGAGCCACCTATGACAAACCCCCAGTCAACATCATAGTAAATGGGCAAAAGCTGGAACCATTCCCCTTGAAAACTGGCCTAAGACAAGGATGCTCTCTCTCACCATTCTTATTCAACATAGTATTAGAAGTCCTGGCCAGAGCAATCAGGCAAGAGAAAGAAATAAAAGGCATCTAAATAGGAAGAGAGGAAGTCAAATTATCCCTGTTTGCAGATGACATGATTCTATACCTAGAAAACCCATAGTCTCTCCCCACAAGCTCCTTTATCTGATAAACAACTTCAGCAAAGTTTCAGGATACAAAATCAATGTACAAAAATCAGTAACATTTCTATGTACCAGCAACATCCAAGCTGAGAGCCAAATCAAGAATGCAATCTCATTCACAGTAGCCACAAAAAGAATAAAATACCTAGGAGTACAGCTAACCAGGGAGGTGAAAGATCTCTACAAGGAGAACTACAAAACACTGCTGAATAAGATCAGAGATGACTCAAATAAGAAAACATTCCATGCTCATGGATAAAAATAATCAATATTGTTAAAACGACCATACCAGCCAAAGTAATTTACAGATTCAATGCTATTACTGTCAAACTACCAATGACATTCTTCACAGAATTTAAAAAGAAAAAGTTTTTAAATTCATATGAAACCAAAAAAGAGCCCTAATAGTCAAGGCAATCCTAAGCAAAAAGAACAAAGCTATAGGCATCCCATTACCTGACTTCAAGCTATACTGCAAGGCTGCAGTAACCAAAGCATGGTACTTTTCAGACACATAGACCAATGGAACAAAATAGAGAGTGCAGAAATAATGCTGTGCAGCTACAAACATCTGATCTTCCACAAAATCAACAAAAACAAGCATTGGGGAAAGAATTCCCTATTCAATAAATTGTGCTAGAATAACTAGCTAGCCATATGCAGGAGATTGAAACTGGGTCCTACTGATATGGTTTGGCTGTGTCCCCACCCAAATCTCATCTTGGATTCCCACGTGTTGTAGGAGGGACCCAGTGGGAGGTAATTGAATCATGGGGGAGGTCTTTCCCATGCTGTTCTCATGATAGTGAATAAGTCTCACAAGATCTGACGGTTTTGAAAAACGGGAGTCTCCCTGCACAAGCTCTATCTTTTTGCCTGCTGCCATCCATGTAAAACGTGACTTGCTCCTCCTTGTAAGTCCAATTAAACCTCTTTCTTTTGTAAATTGCCCAGTTTCGAGTATGTCTTTATCAGCAGTTTGAAAATGGACTGATACACTTACCTTTCAACATATACAAAAATCAACTCAAGATGGATTAAACACTTAAATGTAAAACCTAAAACTATAGAAACACTTAGAGAAAACCTAAGAAATACCATTCTGGACACAGGCCCTGGCAAAAGTTTCATGACAAAGATGCCAAAAGCAATTGCACCAAAAACAAAAATTGACAAATGGGACCTAATTAAACTAAAGAGCTTCTGCACAGCAAAAGAAACCATCAACAGAGTAAACAGACAACCTACAGAATGGGAGAAAATATTGTAAACTACGCATCTGACAAAGGTCTAATATCCAGCATCTACAAGGAACTTAAACAAATTTATAAGATAAAAGCGAACAACCTCATTAAAAAGTAGGCAAGGGACATGAACAGACACTTTTCAAAAGAAGACATGCATGCAGCCAATAAGCATAGGAAAAAATGCTCAATATCACTAATCATTAGAGAAATGCAAATCAAAACCACAATGAGATACCATCTCATACCAGTCAGAATGGCTATTATTAAAAAGTCAAAAAATAACAGATGTTGGCAAGGTTGCAGAGAAAAGGGAATGTTTATACACTCCTGATGGGAATGTAAATTAGTTCAGCCAGGGTGGAAAGCAGTTTGGTAATTTCTCAAAGAACTTAATGTAAAATTCCCATTTGACCCAGCAATCTCAATACTTGGTACATACCCAAAGGAATATAAAGAATTCTACCATAAAGACACATGCACATGTGTGTTCATTGCAGCACTGTTCACAATAGCAAAGACATGGAATCAACCTAAATGCCAATGGTAGACTGGATAAAGAAAATGTGGTACAAATACACTATGGAATATGACGTAGCCATAAAAAAGAACAAGATCATGTCCTTTGCAGCAACATGGATGAAACTGGAGGCCACCACCCTAAGCAAACTAACACAAGAACAGAAAACCAAAAACCCCATGTTCTCACATAAGTGGGAGTTAAACATTGAGTCCATATAGACACAAAGAAGGGAACAAAAGACACTGAGGCCTACTTGAGGGTGGAGAGTGAGAGGAGGGCAAGGATAAAAAAAATACCTATCAGGTACTATGCTTATTACCTGGGTGATGAGTAATCTGTACACCAAGCCCCCAGGACACACAATTTACCTATATAACAAACCTGCACACGTTTCCCTGAACCTAAAATTAAAGTTAAAAAAATGACATTTAAAAGATTATGTCATGACATGGAAAATGGCTCACAATCTATTTTAAAGTTAAAAAACCAGACTAGGCATGGTGGCTCACAGCTGTAATCCCAGTACTTTGGAAGGCCAAGATGGGAGGACTGCTTGAAGCCCCAGGAGTGGGCAACATAATGAGACCCATCTTTACAAAAAAATGTAAAATTAGTCGGGCATGGTGGTCCGCACCTGTAGCCCTAACTACTCTGAAGGCTGAGGCAGGAGGATTGCTTGAGCCCATGAGTTCAAGGCTGCATTGAGCTATGATCATACCATTGCACTTCAGTCTGGGTGACAGAGCAAGACTCTGTTGGTTAAAAAGAAAAAAAGATAGAATATTGTTATATGTGTATTACATATTACTATGCATTTTTCTATGTACACTGTTTTTTGAAATAAAGAAACATATTAGGCATATTCGAGATAGAAAGTCCAACAGAAAGTGTGCAGATGGGACCTGGATTCAAGTCCTACCCCAGCTATTTACTAATAATCATTTGCCCTTGGCTAAGTTGCTGAACTTCATAAAAACCAGTTTTATTGAGATATAATTCACATACCATACAGTTCACCCATTTAAATTCAATTTTTAGTATATTCACAGAGTTGTGTGACTATCACCACAATCCCATTTTAGAACAGTTTCATCATTCCAAGGAGAAACCCCGTGCCCATTAGCAGTTGCTCCCCATACCCACAAACCCTCCCAGCCCCTGGTGACCAGTAATCTACTTTTTGTCTATTTACAGTTGCCTATTCTGAACATTTCACATAAAGGGAATCATATAATGTATGGTTTTTATGTGTGTGTTTGGTGTCTTTCATTTAGCATGTTTCCGAGGTCGTCCATGTTGTAGCATGTCTCAGTACTTCATTCCTTTTTATTGTCAAATAATATACCATTGTATGGATATACCACATTTTGCTTATCCATTCGTCAGTTGATAAACATTTGGATTGTTTTCACTTTTGGGTTATTAAAAATAATGCCAGTATGAGCATTCGTGTGCAAAGTTTTGTGTGGATATATGTTTTCATTTCTCTTGGATTCATACCTAGGAGTGGAATTGCTAGGTCACACAGTAATTATGTTTAGCCCTTTGAAGAACTGCCCTTTGAAGAACTGCCAGACTGTTTTCCAAATCAGCCACACCATTTTACAGTTCTCTCAGCAGTATGTAAGGATTCCAATTTCTCTACATCCTCACCAATACTTGTTATTGTCTGTCTTTTTTATTATAGCCATCCTAGTAGGTATAAAGTGTTATCTCATTATGGGTATTTTTTAGAATAATTTTTCTTTTTTCTCTTTTTTATTCATGTGTTCTTTTTACTGTCCACATTTAAGGTGTACAACATGATGTTTTGATACACATATACATAGTGAAATGATTTCTACAGTCAGGTAAATTAACTTATCCATCATCTCTCATAGTTATAGTTAGTGTGTGTTAAAAGTACCTAAAATCTACTCTCAGCATATTTCCAGTATACAATATTATAACTCAAGCAATATTATAGCCCTCTTGCTGTTTTCATTTGTACTTCCCTGATAACTAAGGATGTTGAGCAGCTTTTCACGTGCTTATTGGTCATTTGTATATCTTCTTTGGAGAAACGTCTATTCAGACCTTTTGCCCATTTTTTAATTGGGTTATTTATATCTTATTATTAAGTTATAAGAGTTCTTTATATAGGCCGGGCGCGGTGGCTCAAGCCTGTAATCCCAGCACTTTGGGAGGCCAAGACGGGTGGATCACAAGGAGATCGAGACCATCCTGGCTAACCCAGTGAAACCCCGTCTCTACTAAAAAATACAAAAAAAAAAAAAACTAGCCGGGCGAGGTGGCGGGCGCCTGTAGTCCCAGCTACTCAGGAGGCTGAGGCAGGAGAATGGCGTGAACCCAAAAGGCGGAGCTTGCAGTGAGCTGAGATCCGGCCACTGCACTCCAGTTTGGGCGACAGAGCAAGACTCAAAAAAAAAAAAAAAGAAAAAAAAGAGTTCTTTATATATTCTGGATACAAGTTCCTTATATGATTTGTAAATATTTTCTCCCACTCTGTGAGTTGTCATTTACTTTCTTGATGGTGTCCTTTGAAGTACAAAAGTTTTTAATTTTGATGAAATCCAATTTATATTTTTTTATTTGTTGCTTATGCTTTTTGTATCATGTCTAAGGAGGTTTGTGGAACCACATCTTTTAATTGTCATATTTTTGGTGCCAAGCACAGAGCCTAGCATATAGCAGACACACAATTGAGAACTGAAATGACATATTTTTCTTTATCTGAACTTAGGAATTCATTGAGCACTGTATCAATTAGCTATCATTTTACAACAGATGACCTCAATTGAGTGGCTTGAAACCAGAAACATTTTCTTTTGCTAATGATTCAGTGGGTTGTTTGGGCAATTCTTCTGGTCTGTGCTGGCTGATGTGTCTCTATTCAGCTTGCAAGTTGGCAGGTGGTTGGATGATCTAGAATGACCTCACGCATATGTCTGATGTTTGGCAGATGGTTGGATGGGATGCCTTGGTTCTTCCCCATGTAGCTTTTAACCCTCCAGTTTAGGCTACCTCAGGCTTGTTCACCTGGTGGTCTTCAAGTTCCAAGTCCAAGCTCCAATATCCAAGCACTTTTCAAGCTTCTTCTGGTATCACATTTGCTCATGTCCTATTGACCAAAGCAATTCACACAGCCAAGCTCAAATTTAAGCAATGGAGAAGTAGACCCCAGCTCCTGTGACAAGGGAAGAATTTGTGGCCATTTTCTATGATCTACCACAAACACCTTCTGTGCTCCTAGCACTGTTAGGCTTTTATGGGAGAAGTAAAAGGAGACTCTCTCCTCCTTTCAGTTTACAACGCTACTGCAGGTATTCTTTCATTCAACAAATATTTAATATTGTCTTAGTCTATTTTTTGCTGCTATAGTAAAATACCATAGACTGGGTAATTTATAATAAACAGAATTTTGTTTCTCACAGTTCTGGAGTCTGTGAAGGCCAAGGTTGAGGATCTGGCATCTGGTGAGGGACTTTTTGCTGCATCATCCCATAGCAGAAGACAAGAGGGCAAAAGAGAGGAAAGGGAGCCAAACTTGTCCTTTTATAAGGAACCCACTCCTCAAATAACAAACCTACTTCCCAGATAATAGCATTAATCCATTCATGAGGATGGAGCTGTCATGGCCTAATCACCTCTTAGTCTCACTTCTTAATACTGTTACAATAGCAAGTAAATTTCAACATGAGTTTGAGAGGAGACAGACATTCAAACTTATTCAAGGCACAATGCATCCTGAGGCAAATTTCCCTCCAGCTCTGAGCCTATGAAATCAAAACAAGTTATCTACTTCCAAAGTACTATGGTGATACAGGCATAGGATAGACATTCTCATTCCAAAAGAGAGAAAAGAAAAAGACAAAAAGAAAGGGGTAACAGGACAAAAGTTCAAAAGCCAACAGGATGAACAACATTAAATAATTTTTTAAAGAGTTAGTCTTCGGTGGCTCACTCCTGTAATCCCAGCACTTTGGGAGGCTGAGGCAGGCGGATCACTTGAGGTCAGGAGTTTGAGACCAGCTTGGCCAACATGGTGAAACCCCGTCTCTACTAAAAATACAAAAATTAGCCAGGCGTAGTGGTGGACACCTGTAATCCCAGCTGCTCGGGAGGCTAAGGCAGGAGAATCGCTTGAACCCAGGAGGCAGAGGTTGCAGTGAGCCATTGTACTCTAGCCTGGGCGACAAGAGCGAAACTCCGTCTCAAAAAAAAAAAAAAAAAAAAAAAGTCAGTCTTGCTCTGTCACCCAAGCTGAAGGGCAGCGGTGCAATCATAGCTCACTGCAGCTTGACCTCTTAGGCTAAAGCAGTCCTCCCACCTCAGCCTCTCAAGCAGCTGGGACTACCAGGCATGGACCACCTCACCTGGCTAATCTTTTTATTTGTAGAGGTGGAGTCTTGCTATGTTGCCCAGGCTGGTCTGGAACTCCTGGCCTCAAGCAATCCTCCCGCCTCAGTCTCTCCCAAAATGTTGGGATTATAGGCATGAGCCACTGCACCTGGCCCGTTAAATCTTAATACTCCAGAATAATCTTTGACTCCATCTGCTGCCTTCTAGACACACTGAGATTGGGGTTGGGCCCCCAAGGCCTCAGGCAGCTTTGCCCGTATGGCTTTGCTGGGCTCCTCCCAAGCAGCAGCTCTCATGGGTTGGAGTCTCACGCCTGCCGTTCTTCCAGGATGGTTGGTGTTGCATGTTGGTGGCTCTACAGCTCTGGGATCTCAGGGGTTTCACTAGGCCTAGTGGGAACTCTGCAGTGGCTCTGACCCTGCAGCTCCATTAGACATTGTCCTAGAGGGGGTTCCCTGCCATGGCTCTGCCCCTATGACAAGTCTCTGGCTGGGCCCCCAGGCTGTCTGATACATCCTTTGAAATCTAGATGGAGGTAGCCATGCCTCAACGGCTCTGAAACTCTGTGCACCTCAGAATTAGCACCATGTGAATGCCACTAAAGCTTATTGCTTGCTCCTTCTGGAGTGGCAGCATGAACTAAAGCTGGGGCCACTTGAGCCACAGCTGGGATGGCTAAGTAGCACTACACTGGAATGCAGGGACCACTCTGCCCTCCTAGAACCCTGGGCCTGTGATGGGAGGGGCAGCCCCAAAAATCTCCAAAATGGATTCAGGTTTTCACCTATGTCTTGATGAATAGCACCTAGCTTCCTTGGATCCATGCTAATCCCTAATCAGAGGGTTGCTTGGCTGTACTCTTGCACACTCTTTGTTCTTTATATGTCCAGGCTGCAAATCTTCCAAATGTTCTGCTTTCCTTTTAATTATAAATTCCATCTTTAAATTATTTCCCTCTTCTCTCGTTGTACTAAATGCAGTTTAAAAAAGACATGCAGTTCCTTCAATATTTTGTTTAGAAATTTCTTCTGCCAGATACCTTAGCTCATTCTTCTTAAATTCTGCCTTCCACAAAGCCCTTAGGTGTTGACGCAATTTTTCCAAGTTTTTTGGCACTTTATAACAAGGATGACCTTCACTCTAGTTTCCAGTATCTTGTTCCTCCTTACCATCTGAGACCTCATCAGAATGGCCTTACATCCATATTTCCACTAACATTCTAATCACAACCATTTAAGTAATCTCTTAAGAAATTTCATATTTGGAGCATAATTCTGAAGCTTTAAAAAAAAAAGAAAAGAAAAGAAAAGAAAGAAAAGAAATTTCAGACTCTCCCTATAGCTCTTGTCTTCTTCTAAGCCCTCATTAGAATTGCCCTTAACATTCCATTCATAGCAATATAGGCATTTTCTAGCCTGCTCCTCCAAATTCTTTTTATTTATCTATTTATTTAAATTTGTTAGTGGGGTCTTACTATGCTACCTAGGCTGGAGTGCAGTGGCTATTCACAGGTGTGATTATTGTGCATCGTAGCCTTGAACTCCTGTGCTCAAGCAATCCTCCCCAGTCAGTCTCCCAAGTAGCAGGGGCCACAGACGGCGTGCCACCACACCAGGCTCCTCTAGATTCTTTCAGCCTCTACCCATTACCTAGTTCCAAAGCTGCTTTCACAATTTCAGGTACTTGTTATAGCAACACCTCACTTCTCTGTTACCAATATTCTGTCTTCGTCTGTTTTGTGCTGCTATAACAGAATACCATAGACTGGGTAATTTATAATGAAAAGAAATGTATTTCTCATAGTTCTGAAGGTTGGAAAGTCCAAGATCAAGGAAGTAGCATGTTGCAATGGCCTTCTTGCTGTGTCATCCCATGGCAGAAAGTGAGAGGGAGAGAAAAGGGGGTTGAACTTATCCTTTTATAAGGAACTCACTCCCACAATAACAAACCCACTTTCAAGATAACGGCATTAATCCACTAATGAGGGCAGAGCCCTCATGGCCTAATCACCTCTTGAAGGCCCCACTTCTTAACACTGTCATAATGATAATTAAATTTTAACATGAGTTTGGGAGGGGACAAACATTCAAACTGTAGCAAATATCTACATGTCAAGATATCTATACGTCAAGCATAGTTCTGGGCCCTGGATGTATCTCAGTAAGCAGAAAAAAAAACTAAGATCCTAACCCTTGTGTTATTTACATTCTAGTGAAAATTACAATAGGAAAAAATACAAATAAACTCCCAACAAATTGTTCTGGTGGTAGTGAAATTTTTTTATTGCACCTATCTATAATCAAGATAGAATCCAGGACTTAAGTCTCTGGAAGAAGAAGGGAAATAGAAATTTCTCTAAGAACACATAGCGAAAAGGGAGAGAAGATTGCAAGAGATCCTAAGAAAGAAAAACAGACTTCTATAGAAAATGGAGCTTTGTTTTTGCAATATTTTTAAAGTGAGTTTGTATCAGTCAGGGTTCAAGCACAGAAATATAACCAATAGGAAATATAAAGAGATTTGTTGCAAGGAGTGGTCTTATACGGTTGTGGAGGCTGGTGAGGCAAGTTTGAAATTCATGGGGCAGGCTGTCAGAAAGGGCAGGGAGGAATTCTCTAGCAAGAGCTGAAGCTGCAGTCTGTAGGCAGAAGTTCTTCTTCTAAGAAACCTCAGCTCTGCTTTTAAGACCTTTCACCTGATTGAGTCAGGCCTGCCCAGATTACTCAAACAATCTCCATTAACTACAAGTCAACTGATTATGGACTTTAATCACATCTACAAAATACCATTACAGAAGCACTGGAATTCGTGTTTAGTTGAATAACTGGGGACTGTAGCCCATGTTGACACCTCAAACTGACCACCACAGGATTAGGCTGATAACTCTGTGAATATACTAAAAATCACTGTACATTTTAAATAGGTAAGTTATGTGGTATGTGAAGTATATCTTAATAAAGCTGTTAAAAAGTGGGTTAATTTCATACTTTGGGAGGTCTAATTTTTAAAAATTAATTGGTTTTTTTTTTTTTTAAGTGTGTTATTATGAATGTGTTTACTCAGCCTGGGAAGTCAGAACAGAAACTGTAATACATGCTAAATGTGAGTTAACTCACCCTAAGCGTGGCACAATTTTGTCCACTCAGCTAGAATTTAGAGCGATTCCCCATGGCTTCCTTCCTTACTGCCTCTGTGCAATAGACTAATTAAGGTTTTCACTCCCCAGCCAGTCACCAGGAGAAGACAGATGCTGAGAGAGTCAAAGAGCACTGTCTGTGCTAAGAATCCAGGAGGCTCCTCAGGCCCATGGGCTGGTCTTGGGATGTAGAACCTGGTGCCACCTAATAAAAACCATGTCACCTCCAATTAGCTCTCCGTCTTCTCTGCACTCAGGCTTTGGCCTGTGGGCAGCTTTTACAGCTCAGCTGTAGAGACAAATAAGTAGGTGGTGAGGTTTCTTTGTTTTTGATTTTTAAGCTTGGTGAGGGCTAGATGTGTTCCAGGCATTTGGAGCAGAGTGAGATCATTCTAGGCTGAAAAGGTTTGGAGAAGACCCTTGGGGAAGGAAGGACGAACAAAACATGGATGACAGGAGGCAGGAGGACACACATTAGGACCAGGAACAAGGGGCTAGGGGAGGTAAGAGGCTGGGCTGACTGCAGCAGAGTGCCTTGGAGAGATTGGACAGGGACAGGGAAGTGGGTGCAGGGCAGAGAGGCTCTTGAAGGATAGGTGGAGATATGGGGACTGAATGCAAGCAAACTAGTGGCCTTCAAAGTAGGGGGTGCATAACTCAAGGAGGGGGTCAAGATGTCTCACTGGAGCAGGGTAGGAAAAGATAACTTCTGTTGTATTTATTTTGATCCAAAGAATAACAAAATAATCTCAACTAGCAGGTAGTATATGGAATGATGATGTCACTCTCCTCCATCTGTATTTAGGTCACATAATCACAAGACAAGGTAGGTTATAGTCTCTCTGTATAACAGATTAGGAAACTGAGTCATAGAAAGGCTAGGTGAGTAGCTGTGTTAATTCATCAGGTCCTCTGGGAAGCAGAGGCCAAGACGGGATTAGGTGTGTGAGAGATGTTGGTGGGGGAAACGTCTGTGAAGCTCAAGGAGAAAGAGCAGGGGAATGAAGAAGGGGGATTTTCAGATGGTGATGCCATCTGATGTCAGATGCCAGTCTGATCTCTGTGGAGGAGAGAAGGAAGGAAGCAGAAATGAAGGAAGTGTCTGGGGTCACAATCAGCCCTAGGAAAGTCTCAGCCAGGTCTTGAGCCAAAGTGGCCTGTTGGAAGAATCCCACATCTCCCAGAAATAGCCTGTGCAAGTGACTGTGTTTAGTCATTGGCCGGGGAGCACGGCCTGGGTTCAAATGCAATGATCTGGATGGTCAGGGTCTGGAGAGGCAACAGCTAGACCATCAATCAATTATGCTTCCAAAGCAGGGGGTCTGAGTGGCCCACTTTCCTGGCCACTGCAATAGCCTAAAACCACATGACCAGTAAATAAATAATAAATAATGGGACTAGGATTTGAGCTGAGACCTGTCTGACTGAAAAATCCCACTTTTTTTGCCATGACATCCTATACCTATGGTCTTGGGAAGACAGACTTTACAAACTTCCCAGTCATGCTAAAGGCTTTCCTGATGGCATAAAGTGCAGTGTTGATAAGAAGTGCCACTGGGAACGTGTTTGGAACTTTCTCAGATCATTTCAAAAAGCCATGCAGACTCCCGCAGCACAGATTTCTAACACCAAAATCTATCTGGGTAATGTGCACTTTATTTATGTTCTGTGGGAAAGTTCAAGGTGCCCTGAGAGAGAAAGCAGGAGAGACCCGGTGGAGATGGGGGAATGGGGAGTGTCAAAACGTCTAAGCAATGGATGCTCCAGGGTGGAACGGGGTTGGTGTCAGTAGACTAGGGTCTAGCCCAAGGAGTGTGTTGTTGGTTCCTCCGAGCATGAGAACTGCTGGAGGCCAAACCCCTGCACTTGACTTCTCTTCCACAGGCCCTGTTTGTATCTTCCAGTGGGCTTAGCACATCATTTTTAGAAGAGGGTGTTACTTGACTGCGATGTTTACAGTGTTTGAATTCTTAATCCCTTGCAGTTGATTTGGAAACATATAAATAAAATAAACACACCACATGGTTCTAAGCTTATTGTTTTTTCCTGGGAATAAACTAGATTGATCAGCTGGCTGTTTGAACTATCATGCATATAATGATTAAAACCCACATATTTTATGCTGGCGGTTGGTAAAATAGCAGGGAGTGCTCTTCGATTATATTGCTTAAAGGTTGTAAAGCTCCCCTCTCTCCTGGTTACAAAAATGTTTGCCTTTTGGTTGACTGATTTTGAGGCTCACTTGTTATACTACTTATTCAGGTTGGAAATCATTAAACAAAATGATAGCTCTTGGTTTAGGAGACTGACATCTAAAAACAAAATGCTTCTTGCTATTGAGTGCTCATCAGTTTCTCACTCCTACTAAAAATCATTCTTTCCCCATATGGAAGCCCACAAGACCAAGCTTTTGTTAAACAGATTTAAAACACTTACCAATCATCACCTCGTTAATCTTCACACTCTTCCCTGTTAAATGGGGACAAGTGCCATTACACCACACTGGGCCAAGACCAGAAAGAGTGCAGTTCAGTGGGCAATTATAGGTCTTACAGGAACAAACAGGGCACTCAATTTCCACTAAAGTATCAAGGTTGAATCACAGAATGATAAAGTATTAAAGCTGGAATTTTCTGTAAAGATGGAGAGGCAGGGTTTAAGAGCAAGTGCCCTGGAATTACCTAGTGCTCCTCTCAAATGGAAGCTCTGATTTTTACCTGCTTTGGCAAGTTTCTGAACGCCATTAGGCTCAGTTTCCTCATCAATAAAATAAAACTAGTGAAAGTATCTGCTTCATACTGTGGTTGTGAGATCATGCACATGAAGCACTTAACACTCAGAAAAGTGTAGTTTAATATTATTATGGTCAAGCTCAAGTCCTCAGAGATTTTAGAGGCGAGGCTACTGAAGCCAGAGAGGTTGTGCCCAAAGTCCCAGAGTTGTGCAAGTTCATTTAAATTTAACCCTGCTGGACAGACCGGAGCAGACTCACTGCCTCTCCGTCCCACCCCTTTACACAGGGAAGACCTCACACAAGTCATCTTTCTCTTCTTTCTTTTTTTTTTTTTTTTT
>NC_045445.1:123820903-123838306 GCF_002776525.5 Piliocolobus tephrosceles
ATGGCAAAAACCGCAGTGACTTTTGCACCTACCTAATAAAAACCACTAAGAAAGATGCTCAGATCTCTCTGTAAAATTCTGTGACTCTAAGGGTGGATAATGGCCCAGCTGGGCCATCTTAACTGACTGAACACACCTGCTTCCTGAGCAACAACTCGTTTTTGTGTTGGACCTTGTCAAAGCAGTATCACATAATATTTCACAGCAAAACCCAAGGTGGGCATTTGGGCACCACTTTATAGAACTTGAGATACAGAGAAAAGAAGTAACATAAAGGAATAGTGAGGCTTTAAGGAATAAAAAAATTTAGTTTTCCAGCCGGGTGTGGTGGCTCATGCCTGTAACCCCAGCACTTTGGGAGGCCGAGGTGAGCAGATCACTTCAGGTCAGGAGTTCGAGACCAGCCTGTACAATATGGTGAAACCCCATCTCTACTAAAAATACAAAAAATCAGCCAGGCATGGTGGTGGGCGCCTGTAATCCCAGCTACTCGGGAAGCTGAGGCAGGAGAATCACTTGAACCTGGGAGGCGGAGGTTGCAGTGAGCCGAGATCACACCATTGCATTCCAGCCTGGGCATCACAGTGAGACTTCATCTAAAGAAAAACCGAAAATCTAGTTTTCTATCATGAAGTGAGGGGAAGGGAAAAAACAATTTCATCTTTTTTCTGGAAATGAGCAGAAAATGGATAATATTAATTATGTCAGTGAGGATCTTGAGAAAGCAGAGGATGAGTCAGAGTCAGGAGTGTGAGCGATTGATTTGGGGAGCGGGGAGAGTGAAAAATAAGAGGGAAAGAAGCCAGACTGGGCAGGAAAAATCTTCAGACCCTGATGCAGCTCTGACATCTGCAAAATGAACGTGCATGCAAAGCATGGAAAGCATAAGTGGGCACAGAAAGCTTCAGAGCACCATGCAGCTCTGGCAAAGTCTTGGCCAACCCATGAGAGGAGTTTTGTGTTGGGCAGAAATATCCGTGCCCTAGTGCCCCCCACCAGCACCATGCACCATGCCCAGTTGTTGGCTGAAGGGGCTAACAGCTAACTGCACTCTTTACAGCTGAATGAGAAGTTCTTTCTTGGAGAGATATCTACACAGTACACCTCAATGACCACCACTCAAATTTAATTCATTCCCTGTACTTTGGGGAAGCAAATGAAAGGCAGTCATCTCTGATCCCAGTGGAAACAAGGGCTGTTTGGTCAAATGTCAGCAGAAAATGTCATCACTTATTGGAGTAGTTTGTTGCCAGGTACCTGGGACTCCCCTGCAAAGGTCTATTATTTGACTGGCCAGCAAGTCCTTGATAAGGGATGCATATCCATTTGTGAAACCTCCGCAAACATCACGGATGGATAACCAGACTACTGTTAACCCAAAGTCGATTTCCACGGACACAGTATAGGGCACGGATATCTGATTTGGAAGTCTGAAGTTTGGAGTGTAATTCTTTTTCTCTTTCCAAGGTGGGAAGTGGTGTTAGATTTCATGTTTCCATAGTAAGATGAACAGATGAACGTGGTACTTATGTTTTAAATTATGTAGGTGATTGTTTCTGTGACTACCTGAAGAAATAGAGAGAAAATGAACAGGTTGTGTAGCTGTGTCCTCTCTGGAAGAGATCCTCCTAATTTGTCTTTGGATTGGCTCAAGGTGATTTGTAATCCTTTGCTCTTTGCTTGGGCACCTTGGGTTCCAGTCTTGAGTCTATTTCCCTCAGAGAGCAGCCCATCAGGGCAGCTTCTGTCTGGGAGTGATCAAAACCAGCTCCAAGCTCAAACCAGTTAGGGATGCCTGGCACTAATCTGTAAGATGAATCTCATCAGCTCTCAGGCACAGTCCCTCTGGGGAGCTCCTTGTTACCCCTCTTTGCCTACAAAACTTCCATGAGGGAGTTTTTAGGGTGGGGTTCAACTCCGGCTCCTGCCAGGGAGACTGATAGGAGCCAGAATGCCCGCCAGTTAGGATAATTTTGGCTGTAAGTAACAGAAAGCCCTGATTCAAACCGACTCAATTATAAGGACATTTCTTAGCTCATTATATATCAAAAACTATTGTAAAGTTTCAAATACAAATTTTTTTTTTAATATTGATAAATAGTAGGCTGGGTGCAGTGGCTCACGCCTGTAATCCCAGGACTTTGGGAGGCCCAGGTGGGTTGATCACTTGAGGTCAGGAGGTTAAGACCAGCCTGGCCAACATGGTGAAACCCCATCTCTACTAAAAATACAAAAATCAGCTGGGCGCGATGGTGTATGCCTGTAGTCCCATCTACTTGGGAGGCTGAGTCAGGAGAATCGCTTGAACCCGGACAGAACGCGGAGATTGCAGTGAGCCCAGATCACGCCACTACACTCCAGCCTGGGCGACAGAGTGAGATTCTGTCATAAATAAATAAATAAATAAATAAATAAAGTTGATAAATGGCGCTGAGTGCCAGGGACTCAGAGCTGGGTAGTGTAATAAATAAATAAATAAAGTTGATAAATGGCACTGAGTGCCAGGGACTCAGAGCTGGGTAGTGTATCCTAGAGCCATAAGTACTAAAGCATGGAAGTTCCTCTGGACCTGAACATGAAGTAGTTAGGAGCTTTGCCTATTTCTCTAACTGTGCTGTGCCTGGCTGTGTAGCTTCTAAGCCTGGCTCTCTGGCCCTCCTGAGGCTCTGAAAGCCACCTAGTATTTTTAATAAACTCCTTAAACTAGTGAGAGTGGATTCTAATGTTGGCAACTAAGAACTCAGCTGGATTCAGAAGAGCATATGTTTAAGATTAACCCAAGCCAGGTGCGATGGCTCATGGCTGTAATCCCAACTACTCAGGAGGTGAGGCAGGAGGATCACTTGAAGTCAAGAGTTGCAGACCAGCCTGGCCAATATAGTGAGACCCGTCTCTAAAAAAAAAATTGAAAAATTAGGCAGTCATGGGGGTGTGCACCTGTAGTCCCAGCTACTGAGGAGGCTGAGGTGGGAGGATTGCTTGAGCTTAGGAGTTTGAGGCTGCAGTGAGCAGTGATTGTGCCACTGCACTCCAGCCTGAGCAACAGAGCAAGATCCTTTCTCAAAAAATAAAATAAAATTAACCCAGTAATGTTGCCACAATTCCCAAATGGTTGAGAATCAGTATCTCAGAAATTTTTTCCAAAGTAAAAGTACCTCTTTCAAATTGTAGCAAAATAAGAATGCTTTTGATTCTTCTACATGGGCATTTACCTCCACTAATGTCAGCAATCACCAAGCAGAAGAATGTTCATAGGCAAGGAATCTGTTGAAACAGAAATTCCTACTTTGCAATGATATTTTGGATGTTTCTTCCATGGTCTAACAGCCTCATTAGCAAATGCCTGGCACTGACCTATAAGAGGATCCTCAAAGTTGTACCTTTTCCTTTACTAGTACCACCATCTCTTACTCTTGTAATTATGATACTGAAACACCATGTATCATAATTACCGTGTATGATCCACTTACTGTATGATCAAACACCATGTATGATCCACTTACTGTAATCAGAAATCTCCAGAAGCCCTGAGGCAGTGTTTTATATCCTTCACTGGCATGGTGAAAACTATTTATGGTTATCAGAAATCTCCCTAGAAGGGTAAGGGTATAGAAATGTCATTGAAAACAAAAATGTCACATGCATGAATATGATAACAGACTTAACTAACAAAGTCGGCCTACTTCCCTCCATTATATAATGGACAATGGTAACTGTTACACAATTAATCCACTCTTTTTTTTTTATCTGAAAGGGGAAAATAGATGGTGCCATGAATTTCAGGGTTACTGGAATTTGCAAAAAGCTTTCTCTCTAGTGAAGTTTCAACTTCCCTTTACAAGATCTAGAGACTCATAATTCCAGTCATACATTAATATTTTATTCTTATATTAAGATAGCCTTTAAAGGCTCGGTACGGTGGCTCACGCCTGTAATCTCAGCACTTTGGGAGGCCAAGGCGGGCGGATCATGAAGTCAGGAGATTGAGACCATCCTGGCCAACATGATGAAATGCCGTCTCTACTAAAAATACAAAAATTAGCCGGGCGTGGTGGCTGTTTGAAATAACCCTTGTCTCTCTACCTCACACACAATTCAACTCAAGTCGTCAAAGACAGAATTAAAGATCCAAAGAGAAACGCAGGGGTGAGAAAGATTGGAGTATTAAAAGGTCATTGGGCTTTTCAGAGTTGAATCCACTGGCTGGTGGTAAAAAGCTGTAGTGAAGAATATTCTCCAAGTCCTTTCACCTTGACATTTCTAACTGACCCTACCTCCATCCCACTCATCCATTTAAAAAATATAGAAGGGTTGTAATTTTGTACCTGGTAAGTTTTTCTCCTTCTATTCCTCCTTCAGCAAATTTATGATATACAGAGTTTGAAGGTTGCTGGCAGGGGGATGGGCACACTCCCTTGGCTTCAGATCAACTGCCAATATATTTTAATAAGGCACAATTACCCCTAAAGGCAGCGGAAGGTGGGTTCGTTCTGGGTTTGGCAATGAGGATTCACATTAAGCTTTAAAGGTCATCACTCCCAGAATTCCTTGCCTGGGCCTTGAGAGGTAGACATCTGCAGAAGAGGGGTGTGTGTGTGTGTGTGTGTGTGTGTTGTGGGCAGAATCACAAAACCAGCTATGGGCAGGAGAAATGATGCAAAGTCTGAGAACCAGGTTAGGAATAGAATAACCCTTGGATGGCCTCCAGGTGCAGAGGAACCAGTTCTGAGTTTTCCACAGGGCAGTTCAAGGTCATCTTTTTTTTTTTTCCTAAGCGCTGAGCTTACTTCTCTATGAAGGTCATCTCGACACTGGTTGATACCTCATACCTTCCTGGAAGACAGTGGGAATTTTCCCAAGAAAATAGCTTACAGTCTAATGCATCTCCACAGGTTTTAAGGTTATGATCTAGATTCTAAATTCCATCCAAGATAGGCTTATATTTGGTGATATTTTCTTCCAACCAAAAATATGTATCAGGTCCCTTCTGTGTGGTAGGCATCATGCTAATTGTGAACAACCTCTATTATTTCAGCCACACAACATCTTATGAAATATGTGCAATTATCTCCACTTTGTGAGTCGGGGAGCTGAATGTCAGAGAAGCCTCCCCAAATTCATATGGCTTGTCAGTGAAAAGTAGGAATTTCAAACCCACATCAGGCTGCCTGCTTAGCCTGTATGTGCCCACTATACCATGACACTGCAGTACCTAGAAGTTCCAGCTTTCTCTCTTCACCCTTTGGGATGGAGGTGGTGGCAGCCATAATGGATGGAGAAAGACGGATGGCAGGTGTGTGTCTAAGCATGGCAGAGAAAATGGGCAGAAAAAAATGGCCAGACAAGTGAATAACTGAGCAATGATGGAGAAGTGAGGAACACATTCCCAGGTACTGTACAGCCTAAAAGACCTGGGAAGAGTTTACTCCAAATACTAGATCGGAGAAGCTGTGTCTTCTGTGGTATTATATACTAGAGTAGCAATTCTGTCTGGTCTTTGCCTATATAGTCCAGAACTTGTTCGGAAGTTTAAACTATGAGTTCAGAGTCAAAAGCTGATTCCTGTGTGATTCAGTTTGGTAAACATGTGGCATAGCAGATTGCATTGTTGTCCTCAATTCTTTGCCCTTCCCCACATCATACCTTTTGTCTTGTAGCTTTATAATTCCTCTCACTAGAAGCAGAGTGTATTTCCCCATCTCATTGATGATGTTGGGCTTGGCCATGTGACATCCTTTGGCCAGTGGGATGTTGGCAGAGGCTTGAAATGTACTTTGCAGTTGGGCTTGTTCGCTTATGTCTGTGCCATTTTTGCGAGCAGAGCATGGCCTACACATCCTACTAGTGCAAAGAGGATGAGAGGCACTTAGAGTATACCTAGGCCCAGCCTGCTCCTTAGAACCAAGCCCAGTCAGGGCTAGCCTAGATAAGCCAATCCACAGATGCATGAGTAAGAATAAATGATTGCTGTTTTAACATAATGAATGTGTTTTGGGGTGGTTTATTATACATCATAATTGTCGCAGTAGCTGACTGATACTTAAGGACATACAGGCATAAGCAACACCTGACAATAAGTATCTAATGGTGTGTGTGTGTGTGTGTAGGCACCTTGAAGGAGGTTTCAGCATGCATCTTTCACCATGATGAGATGCAACACTTCTTCCACAGCATCATCCTCACACAGCCAAAAGGACCATGCCTCTACATGCATACCAATACCAAGGGAATTTCTTTTGCTTTTTTTTTTTAACTAAACAGTAGGACAGCTGTTTCTACAAAGCCCATAATTCGAATGTTGTGACTGGGATGCTTCTAAAGTTTCCCTTTTCAGTGGGTAACACCTGATAAACCAATTCCCTCCTGGGTATTCATGTGTAACTAGAAGCCTCAATGATGTAGACACACAGCTGTGGTAGGCATAGAAAGGATTGGCTATGGGGTTCAGACCAGTGGTGTGCTATAACAGACTTGCACCAACTTGCAAGAGCTGAGTATTAAATCACCAGGAAATTTGCAAGCCAGTTGTTAAACATAGTCATTATTAAAAATTAAATTATATAAACATACACTAGACCTCACCCTGCAGCTCAACTCTGCCCTCAGTTCCCAGGGCCCATCCTGTAAGGTGGCTATAGTAGCAGGTCACGTGACTGTGGCTGTGTCCCAGTTATGATTCCTGAACTTTTCCCTTGTGCCCAGGCACTGCCTGGTCATAGCTCCTCCCCCAAGCCCAAGTCCAGCTCCTGTCATAAGGAGTCTTCTTTGGTCCTGTTGTCTTTCTCTTCGGGGGATCTGATTTGGGCTGTAACTCAGAGCTCCTTGTAGGTTTGACTCTTGCTTTACTCTTGAAAATCACTCTCCCAGATTCTAATATCTTCTGCCAAACCCTAGCCAAGTGACCAGCACTTTCAGCCTCTCAAAAGAGCTGTATGTTGACTGCGTGCCCTGACCCAAACATTAATCATAACTCCTAACCCTAATCCCTATCCTCTAACCCTACACCAAACTTGAAATCCTGATGCTAACCCCAATCTAAACTCCTAAAATTCACCCTAAATCCTAGCCCTAATGGTTGCTCAAACACTTAACCCTAACCCAAACACCAAACTCCACCCCAACACTAACCCCAAATTCTATCACATAACTCCAATCCCTACTCCCTAACCCTAACCCCCAAAACCCAACCCTAACAAGTAACTCCAATGCCTAACCTTAATCCCCAACCCTAACCCTAACTCCTATCCCTAACCTCACCCCTAACCCCTAATCTCTTTCTCCAGGATCCTCTGCCCACCTTCCCATCGCTACAACCACTTTTCCACGCTCCCTTACAGCGTGAGCTTCTTTTCTAGAGAAGGACTCTATTTCCCCGTGCCCTTTAGGCCAGTCTAGGCCAACCGGCTGGAAACTCTTTGGTCAACACTTAGAGGCTTCTCTGAGTGCCTGAACCATATTTGGGTCTGTCTTTCCAATCCCAGCATCTCCCTGCCAACCCAATCCTGCTCTCAAAAATCGTTTCCCTCCCAGCCCAATCCCAAGACAGACGACAAGCTTCAGTTACCTGGGAAATTAATTTAGGGGAAAAAACTCTTCCTTCCAAATGTAAATTAGGAAGCTTGGACTCTGGAGCCAGCCTGCTCAGACACTTAACTCCTTGCGTAACCTTGGGCAAGTTACCTTGCCTCGATATCTTCCTCTATAAAATGATGTAATAATAGCACCTCTCTCATAGGGTGGTTGTGAGGACTAAAATAAGTTGATATATAAAAGCACTTAAACAGTACCTGGCACCATAGTAACCACTAAGGAAATGTTTGCTTTTGTAACATTATTATGACTATTACCCAAAAAAGTGTACATCTTCCTCTTCAGACTCAACTTGCTTTTATAAAGAGGGAAAAAAAAAAAACCCAACAAACTAAACATGCTTATTTTAGAAATTCAACAAAGAACAGAAAAATATTAAAAAGAAGGAAAAAAAATAACCCACATCCAGCCGGCTACTTAGATTTCAAGGACAAAAGATAATTTGACTTTGTGAACAGTCTGCATTTTAGTAGATTTTGAATTGCTGCAGCCAGGCCCAGCCAAGCAGAGCTGTACTCTGATTTTATTTTGCTCTTGGCACTCAACTATAATTCCAGGCATAACATGGGGTCTCTGTATGTTTGTCTTTCCCACTAGGTTGGAAGCTCCCAGAGGAGAGAAACAGTGTCGTTTTAATCTCTGCATTGCCAGTTATGCCCAGCACAGAGCCAGGCCAGGAAAGATGCTCTCTAAATGACTATATGCCTTGTTCCCCGCAGTTGTAACTAGTTTGGAATTCAGTTTCACAGCCCTTTGCTCAGAAATACAGGTTTCTAGCAGAACTATCCTTGAAATAAAATGTAAGAAAAGAATTTCCCAGTGGAATTTGTTGGGTTTTTGTATTACCTCTTCTCACAAATCTTTCAAAAGACTGCTTTCCTCTATTGGGTAATTTCAAACATTTTTACCACTGGGTAACATAGCTCATTAAAGCAGTGATTTTCCACTTGCAGGTACAAAAATGAAAAGAAGACTGGCCAAAACCATTCCCCAAAGAAACATGGCATCTGTTCAGAGCTTATTATTTTTACTAGCTGCCTGCCAAAGACCACAAACCAACGGAGGGCTCTTACTCAACACAGATAACTATTCTAATCGACATTGTTCCCTCTCTTAAGTAAGCTTACCAAGCGATAGCAAGTGCTACCCAGGCAGTAAAATGAGAAATGGAAACATGAGGCTTAATGTAGCATGAACATGGGGTTTTTTAAATTGCTTTTTTAAGAAAAATTCGGAGGAAGCAAGAGGATTGAACAGACATGTCCATGTCAGTGGATAATCCCGCTTTCCATCCTAGCCCACTCTGCCCTCACCTTTCGCTTTGATCTTTTTTCCAGTTGGCCTGATATTTATAGCAGAAAAAGCTGGTCTAACCTCTTTCCTCTTTCCATAAAGGCATTTTGTGATGTTTCCATGCACACCCAATATTCTTACTGACAGTGAAGTAGGGGACAGAGGCAATAAAAAAAGTGGATGTGCAAGCTTACAATACAAAAGAAGAAAGGGCTCTTCTCCCAAGTTATGAGCAGCTTCTGAATCACATAGAGCATCAGCATCGGCAGAAAATAGATGTGCATGAAAGATATGCTTATGTGTTACATAAATCTATGTGTCTGCCTGCAAAAGCTGATAATTAAGAAGCAGAAGAAAGTAATCAAGACTTGACTCTGTATCCCAAAACTCAGGAAAGTGCCAGGGCTGTTTTGTCATTGGTATTTTTCCTCCCCGGTAATAGATTCTCTTCCCTCTTCCACAAGCATTTTGTAAGGCTATGTTTAGAATAGACCAGAGCTGGGAAAACCAACCTGCAAAGCAAGACTTTCCCAAGGGTGTCATCTTGTGGTGCTTCTGTGTATTACACCATTGCTTCGACCTGATACAGACCACAGCTGGAAACAAGGGGCAAACAACTGGGAATCAGTCCTTTGATTGACAAAGTTGAATCAGTCCTTTCATTTACAAAGCTGAACCTTTGCGACTTGGCATTAGATAGTGTGTGGTGGGTGTCAAACGCACAGGTGCTGAGAGATGGTTTAAAATTTTTAAGTGCTGCCATAATGTGGAAGTCATACATTAGGAGATGGAATGTTTGGTCGGCCTGAACATTCAGCTAGTTTCATAAAATAGCACACTCAGCATCCCCCTTTTTTTGTATCAAGACATAAAAATGTTTACAGGCCGGGCACAGTGGCTCACGCTTGTAATCCCAGCACTTCAGGAGGCCAAGGTGGGCAGATCACCTGCGGTCAGGAGTTTGAGACCAGCCTGACCAACATAGAGAAACCCCCATCTCTACCAAAAATACAAAATTAGCCGGGCATGGTGGCACATGCCTGTAATCCCAGCTACTCGGGAGGCTGAGGAAGGAGAATTGCTTGAACCTGGGAAGCAGAGGTTGCAATGAGCCGAGATCGCGCCATTGCACTCCAGCCTGGGCAACAAGAGCGAAACTCTGTCTCAAAAAAAAAAAAAAAAAGTTTACAAAGGGTCACCGAGGAAGGAATCATGAAAATACAACTTCTATAGAAAGGACTTAGAATCACTGCATTTTAGAGATAGAAGAATCCCTTTAGAGGTGGGTTTAAGCTGGAGACCATAGTCCTGCTTTAGGAAAAATGAACTCCCTGAAATTGAACATAAAGAGTAGTGTGTTGGCACATACCGGCATTTTAATACATACAGAATCTATCATTTTCTTTTTTTTTTTTTTTTTTTTTTTTTTTGAGGCAGAGTCTCGCTCTGTCACCCAGACTGGAGTGCAGTGGCCGGATCTCAGCTCACTGCAAACTCCGCCTCCCAGGTTCACGCCATTCTACTGCCTCAGCCTCCCGAGTAGCTGGGACTACAGGCGCTCGCCACCTCGTCCGGCTAGTTTTTTGTATTTTTTAGTAGAGACGGGGTTTCACTGTGTTAGCCAGGATGGTTTCGATCTCCTGACCTCGTGATCCGCCCGTCTCCGCCTCCCAAAGTGCTGGGATTACAGGCTTGAGCCACCGCGCCCGGCCCAGAATCTATCATTTTCATCAGATTATCAAAAGAGTCCGTGGCCTAAAGAAGATTAAGAACTAATGCTTGGGGCCAGGCGTGGTGGCTCATGCCCATAATCCCAGCACTTTGGAAGGCCAAGGTGGGCAGATCACTTAAGGCCAGGAGTTCAAGGCCAGGCTGGGCAACATGGTCAGGGGGGAAACCCCATGACCATGGGGAAACCCCGTCTCTACTAAAAATACAAAAATTAGCCAGGCGTGGTCATAGGCACCTGTAATCCCAGCTACTCGGGCGGCTGAGGCAGGATAATTACTTGAACCTGGGAGGCAGAGGTTGCAGTGAGCCAAGATCGCGCCACTACACTCTCCAGCCTGGGCAACAGTGAGACTCCATCTCAAAAAAAAAAAAAAAAAAAAAAAATGAATGAATGCTTGAGATCCTAGCCTCATATCCTGTACAAAAATTCTGTCTACAATAGCCTTGACAGATTCAGTTACTCTCAGTTTAAACTTTACTGTTGTAGAGACACCACTACCTTAAGGCAGTTGTTTAATGCTAATTGTTTCTAAGCATTCAGAAGTTTCATACTGCATTGGACTGTCAATGGAATGTCAGCCCACTGGGCTTAGTTCTACTCTCTACCCTACCACAGCCTGGTCCAGACCTTTTCCAAATGTCATCCCTTTGCATCTTTTGTGCTAGCTTGATGTCCTTCCTCCATGTCTCCCCCTCGCCAGACTATACTTACCTAGCTTGCATTTGCCATGACTTTCAGAGCCCTCATTTCCCAGGTATCTTGTCCTTTTTTTTATAAGAGACAATGATTCTTTGAAATCTTGACATACAAAACTGAATGCACTACCCCCAATGACAGCCCCTTCCACCTACAGATTGCCTTACTTGAACTTGTTTAAAACACTCACACTCTTTTCTATTTCTGCCTCTCTCTCTACTTTAACCAAGAGTCTCTCAACCATTTCCAGTTTAAAGAGCATTCTCTTTAATAAACAATAAGAAAAAGGGGGAAACAAACTAGGAGTTGTACAATTCTTTCTCCTAGTCTTTTGCTTGTATCACTTCACTCACCCCAAGGAGACCTATTTTTTCCTTATTTTATTTCTAGTCTAAATATAGCATAAATGATTTTTGTATTGCTGACATTAGACTTTCTGAAAATCTGGGCCATTCTAATCTTTTGATTTCCAGTCTAATAAATTTTTGACATGATATGTGTTGATCCTTTACTGATGTCTGGTTTCTGTTTTTGTACATATCCCTTCAAAATCAGAGCTATTGAGGAGCTGAAGCCTTGACGGCTTCTTTAGATCCACCCCATTCCTCTCCTCTCTAGCTTCCTCTGTGGTTATATATTATGAACAGTTCTTCAGCAATCATTTTCTCTTGCTCATCTCTGGCTTTTGGACTCTCCAGCCATGAGGCCATGACCATATTTTTTTGGTAAATGTTTTGACGTGTTCTTTCCCAAACTCTGGGGACATGCCTGGGGATCCCTGTCTTGGCTATGTCAAATTGTCCTTGTCATTTTCTCCTGTTTCCTGTCACCTCCACCATCACCTCGTTGATGATCATTAGCACTGGTACATCAGTTCTCCTCATGGCTTCATCAGCACTGTAAGTTAATGACAGGTAAACAAAAGGGACAGTGACAAATGATCAAGGCTGGTGATGAAACTAGAAAGAAATGGATAGGAAAGACAGTTCAAGAAGAAACTCTACAAATGCTGACTGTCTTGCAGTTCTCTTCTTGGGCTCGGCCTGGTGCAATGGTGGCAGGCATGGATTTTTAGAGATCAGACGTGGCTCCAATAGCTAGCAACGCAGTGAACAGAAAATGTGGGTAGAAGCTAATTCCTGGGCCACCAACAGCACACATCTTCAGAACCTCATGAACTAGAGGACCTGGACCTCTTACAATCCTTTGGCTGGGATTTTCCCAGAAATCTGGCCAAACTGAAACCATCAGAACGTGAAGCTGAGGGACTGAGGACCATTGTAGACAAGCAGATCCACCTAACATAAGCCCTGTAGGCAGCAGGCAATTTCATGTGAGAAATCGTCCTTGTTTGTGAAATGAACAATTTCCACTCCCCCTGGCAGACACTGTAGGAGTCCTGCCAGTATCCGCTCAGCACTCACCAGCCTTGTACATGCTGACAGCTTTCTATTGCAAGCATCTGCAACTCTGCCTGGGGCTTTCTCCAGCTGCAGGGGGGTGCTCAGCAAATACCCAGGGTATGCCAGAAGTTTCAGGAAGCGGCAATGGCAAAACGCCCCAGCTTCTCAGATGTGCATGGTCTGAGAAGCTGGGGTCTCTCAGATGTGCCCAGCAGGATCAAACCCCAGTTGCCCACAGTGGTCAGCTGCTGACACTGGTAACATATCCTTTTTTTTTTTTGAGACAGAGTCTCGTTCTGTCACCCAGGTTGGAGTGCAGTGGCGCGATCTCTGCTCACTGCAACCTCCGCCTCCCTGGTTCAAGCGATTCTCCTGCCTCAGCCTTCTGAGTAGCTGGTACTACAGGCGCACGCCACCATGCCCGGCTAAGTTTTGTATTTTTTAGGAGAGACAGGGTTTCACCATGTTGGTCAGGCTGGTCTCAAACTCCTGACCTCGTGATCCACCCACCTCAGCTTCCCAAAGTGCTGGGATTACAGGCGTGAGCCACCGTGCTCAGCCCAGTAACATATCCTGTACTGAGTGACTACCTTCTCTGCCCTGTCCCTCCATCCCCCACTTCCCTACTGGTGCTTCCTGGGATTTCTTCCTAGTAAACTACTTGAACTCAGATCCTAGTCTCAGGCTTTCTAGGGGAAGCAGCTTAAGACACTCCCTGATAGTAGTTCTTTAGATTACATCCCTTGCTCCCCTTTCCCTCAGGGCTCACACAATGGCCACTCCAGGGAAATTGTTCTTCTGCATCCTTCCTGAGAGGAGCCATCTTGTTTTGTGCCTCCCCAGGAAGGTAGTCATGAAGCAGTTTCCACACTTTTCCATGTCTGTTCACCAGCGCGCTGCTGATAACACTACGCACAGTGGGAACCCTGCCTGTGAGCCAGCCTGACCACTCAACCTCATCACCTTCCTGCCAGTCCCCTAAGGCAGTGATTCTCAGGGCATGGTCCAAGGATCCCCACATCCGAATTACCCAGGGAGCATGTTGAAAATGAAGTTTCCTGAGTCCCACCCACTGAATTACAATTTCTGGAGATGAAGCCCAGGAATCTACATTTTAAACAACTTCCAGGGGATCTTACACAGCCTGAAGTTTGAGATCCACTGTTTGGAAGTTCGGATGGTCACCAATTAGCAGCATCAATTTGCCCCAATAAGTTCTTTGCCCAGCCTTCTTCAGCAAAACCCATAATATTCAGTAGACAATAGCAGCTGCTTCATTCAAATGGCGCCATCCTTTTCCTATTTCTGAGTGACCTTCCCCAAAATTCTGTATGCTTTTCCTGCCCATGTGGACTTCTGACACTGCTTTACTCATTGTGCCTGGAGGTTTAGGTTCCCTGGGGTGGAATTTAGCTAATGACCAGCAGGCGTGAGCATCTCAAAGTCCAGCTGCCTTGTTTGGATTTATGACACACTCCTGCGGTGTAACTTACCCCCAAGAGCTCCGCTGTGGGATCAATCTGGGGCAGGGACTTCACTTAAGATCATTCATTTGCTTAGCTTCCTCCCCTTCTCTGTCCTGTCCTCCATGCCCTCCCTGCCTCCCCTGGGAGCATGTCCTTCGTAAATCACTTGCATGTGAATCCTCATCTCAAGGTCTACTTCTGGGGACATTTACCTAAGAACCTATTTTCCTTACTTTTTCCTGACTTCTGCTACATAAGTGAACTTGAAAGTAGCTAATTACACCATAAATAACAGTTCTACTCAGTATCAAGTTGATCACAAGGAGTTTAAGTTATATTTAAAGAAGGTGCCTGAGTGGATGTAGGTCATGAAAGCTAATGCCCTTTTTCCTACTCTACCGTTTCCTTCTCCCCTTCAATGACAGCTAATATTTAAGTAGCACTTACGTATTCCAGGCACTGTTCTAAGCACTCTCACATATGTCATTTAAGGCTCATGGCAACCCTATAATATTGGCACATTTATCATTTCATTTTATGATGAGAAAACTGAGCATATAGATAGCAAGTGACTTGCCCAAGGTCACGCAACCAGTACGTGGCAGAGCCAGCAATCCAGGCAATCTGGTTCTGATGTCTTGGCCAAGGTGCATCTCTCCCTTCTTGGAGACACATTGTATTTATTTGTTTGGCATAACTTTGATATAATAGTGTTTGGCATAACTGACATTATGACATTTGGCATAACTTTGAAATTATGGCATTTGGCATAACTGTGACATTATGGCATATCTTGTTTACCATGTACTTCATGTGACTATACCTTGTCTCACCTCAGACATAGTAAGCCCTTTGGGAGTGGATCCAACTTTTCATACCACTTGTAGCTTCTCCCTAGGACAGAACATGCCCTATATGTACCCGTATAGTGATTGATCATATTCTTCATCAATTTCCTCCTGCCCTGTCCTTGGTCCTTTAATCACCTCCTTTGACTACAGGCCCAGACTTCCTCTTCTTCCTCCTCATCCACCACCATCACAGACAATGACCAGCAGGTTGTCTAAATCTCAGATACTATACGATCACGTTGTGTGTACACAGGCCCAATATCATGCATATTAGTAAAATGTAAACCTATATAAATCCTCTAGTCCTCTTCCCAAATTAAGATATATTTTGTATACTTTTCTGTGTTGTCCAATTTGGTAGCCACTAACCACATGTGGCTATTTAAGTTTACATTTATGAAAATTAAAGTAAATTAAATCAAATTAAAAATTCAATTCCTCAGCCCCACTAGCCACATTTCAAGTGCTCAATAGTTGCTGATTACCACAGGGGACAGCACAGACACAGAACATGTCCATCATTGCAGAAAGTCCTCAGACAATGTGACTTCGGAGGCTGGCACAGATGATTTTTCTCTTGAAGACTAAAAGTTATTTCTTTCTTTCCAGCTTCTATAGACTCCTATACACTACTACTAAAATCACATTCATGTCTGCCCTAATATAGAAGAATGCTGGCTGGACACAGTGGCTGACGCCTGTAATCTCAACACTTTGGGAGGCCGAGGTGGGCAGATCACCTGAAGCCAGGAGTTTGAGACCAGCCTGGCCAACATGGCAAAACGCCGTCTCTACTAAAAATACAAAAAATCAGCCAGGCATGGTGGCGCACGCCTGTAATCCCAGCTACTTGGGAGGCTGAGGCACAAGAATCACTTGAACCCGGGAGGCGGAGGTTGCAGTGAGCCCAGATTGCGCCACTGCACTCCAGCCTGGGCAACAGAGTAAGACTCTGTCTCAAAAATAAAATAAAATAAAATAAAATAAATAAAATAAAATAAAATAAAATAAAATAAAATAATAAAATAAAATATGCTAATATGCTGCCTAGGATGTGGGCTGGAGAATGGAGATGAAGGTAATCTCTTCCCCAACCCCACTGGGTTTCAGAGAATATTGGAAGCTCCTGGAGTTTTGCTGGCTGCGTCCTTGCTTCTTCATTTAGGGAAACTTTCTGGATCATCAAGCACAACCCACGTCCCCTGAGCCCCCAGTCCTCAGAAGACATGGGAATCTGAAGGCTTTTAACACAAAACTATACAACACACATTTTCCCTATCAATGTCAAAATCTCTGGTTAAAAAAAAAGTGGGACAACTCATTAATAAAAAATCAAATTACTTGATCAAAAAATGAGTAAATAACTTAAATAGACATTTATCTAAAGCTGACATATAAATAGCCAAGCATAAGATGCTCAACATCATGCATGATTAAGACATGCAAATCAAAACCACGATGAGATATCGCCTCACACCCATTAGAGATGGCCATTATAAAATAAAAAATAAAAAAAAAAACAGAAAGTAACAAGTGTGGGTGAGGATGTGGAGAAATTAAAACCCTTGTGCACTGTTGATGGGATTGTAAAAGAGTGCAATCACTATGAAAAACAGTATGGAGGTTCCTCAAACAGGTAAAAATACAACTATTGTGTGATCCAACAATCTCACTTCTGGGTGTACACCCAAAAGAATAAAAAGCAGGGTCTCAAAGATATGTTTGCACATCTGTGTTCATAGCAGCTTTATTCACAACAGTCAAGGGATGGAAGCAATCCAAATGTCCATCAATGGATAAATGGATAAACAGCATGTGGTTTATCTTGGAATCTTATTCTGCCTTTAAAAAGAAAGAAATCCTGTCACATGCTACAACATGGATGAACCTTGAGGACATAATGCTAAGTTAAATAAGCCAGTCACAAAAACACAAATACTTTGCCTGAAGGGGCAAAGGGAAGGAAGAGCTACCAAAACGGGTGGGAGCTATAGCTCTGGGAGAGGGCTGCCTGATGGAAGTTGTAGCTCTCACCAGAGGAAAAAAGTTGCCAACCAGCATAGCCTGGCAGGGAGTGAGCTGTAGGAATAAGTATGCCTACCTCTCTCTCTTCCTATCTCAGATCTCCTACTGGTGTCCTCCATTGACTGGACCAAACCAGAAGCAGTCACTCTCCAGACTGGATCTGGAGGGACAAATGGGGAATATTCAGCCCAGGGACTCAAGCTATTTTCCATTTGGCATTGAAGGCATCTGGAGACTTTGAAGACATCTGGGTTACACATCTACCCACCAGAGCCATTATCTGTGGCTTATCTCTGTCTTATCAAAAGGCAGCCCCCAATTCATTTCTTTTTTTTTTTTTTTTTTTT
>NC_045445.1:123838706-123867656 GCF_002776525.5 Piliocolobus tephrosceles
AAGAATGATGGTTTCCAGCTGCATCCATGTCCCTACAAAGGACACAAACTCATCCTTTTTTATGGCTGCATAGTATTCCATGGTGTATATGTGCCACATTTTCTTAATCCAGTCTGTCACAGATGGACATTTGGATTGATTCCAAGTCTTTGCTATTGTGAATAGTGCCGCAATAAACATATGTGTGCATGTGTCTTTATAGCAGCATGATTTATAATCCTTTGGGTATATACCCAGTAGTGGGATGGCTGGGTCATATGGTACATCTAGTTCTAGATCCTTGAGGAATTGCCATACTGTTTTCCATAATGGTTGTACTAGTTTACAGTCCCACCAACAGTGTAAAAGTGTTCCTATTTCTCACATCCTCTCCAACACCTGTTGTTTCCTGACTTTTTAATGATTGCCATTCTAACTGGTGTGAGATGGTATCTCATTGTGGTTTTACAGGAGCACCCAGATTCATAAAGCAAGTCCTTAGAGACTTACAAAGAGACTTAGACTCCCATACAATAATAATGGGAGACTTCATTTCTTTTCTAACAAAGAGCAGCCTGAAAAATTGAGCTACAGACATAGATAAGCAAGCTGGAAGCTTGCACAGGTGAATACCGGCAGATGTGCCAATAGAAAAGGGCTATCTGGAAGTCAGCTATATTCAACATGGAGGCTGCATCTTCCCTTTTCTTTGTCACCACATGTACAGTAAAGAACCAGGCAACAGCACCAGCCAGGTAGAGAACGCATCTGCACAATAAAAGATTAGGGTGGAGTGGCCAGCTTCTTCATGCACTATGCAAATGGCACACCTGATCCAACCAATTTTTTGTGCCCTATGTAAATCAGACACTGCCTCCTCAAGCTCATCTATGGAATATTCTGCATCTCACTGCAGAAGTGACAACCCATTTTCTCCTGGACCCCTCTCTGCACAGAGCTCTTCTCTTTCTTTCGCCTATTAAACCTCCATTCTTAACCTCACTCCTTGTGTGTCCATGTCATTGATTTCCTTGGCATGGGACAACAAACCTTGGGTATTACCCCAGAAGAATGACACCACTTCACTGGGATGATAAGAGCTTTGACCTCACCTCTCTCCATGTAGAAGAATATCTAGGAGATAAAGAGATCAACACAGAGAAAATCAGAGCTGAGTTGAGAGAGGGCGTGGCAGAGAGCACTTGATGTCTTAGAATCTCTGAAACAAGTTATATCTCTGGACTTGCCAGTTTCCTAAGCCAATAAATCCCCCTCTTTGCTTTAACTGGTTTGAATTGGATTTCTATTACTTGCACTAGAAATGGTGTAATACAAAAGCCCTAACGGAAAATATACATTCAGACACACTGATCTATCCTACCCTCTCCACTGCAGTCACCCTTACTGTCTTCTATTCTCTATCCTTAAAAACTGCATTTATGAAAATCTGTAATCTCATTAACCTCCACAAAATTGCTAAATCATTGTGTCATTGTAGTATGGTATAGGACAGCAAGCAACTTTAAGTTTTAAGGAAAAGGAATTTGGATCAGTATATTATTAAAGATCGTATCATCATTTGCAGTTTAATGTATTCTTTAATAATATTTATAATAAGCCCAGGCACAGTGGCTCACACCTGTAAACCCAGCACTTTGGGAGGCTGAGGTGGGTGACTCACTTGAGGTCAAGAATTCAAGATCAGCCTGGCCAACATGGTGAAACCCGGTCCCTACTAAAAATACAAAAATTAGCCAAGTGTGGTGGTGCACACCTGTAGTCCCAGCTACTCGGGAGGCTGAGGCGCAAGAATCGCTGGAACCTGGGAGGCAGAGGTTGCAGTGAGCCGGGATCATACCACTACACTACAGCCTGGGCAACAGAGTGAGACTCTGTCTCAAATACTACTACTACTACTACTACTACTACTACTACTACTACTACTACTACTACTAATAATAATAATAATAATAATAATAATATTTAGGATATACAAGGACAAAGTTTGACCTTTCTCTATTTAACAAGTGATGCATGCTGTTTAATTTATTTTTAATTAAGTATGCAAGAAACAAATATGAGGATGAGATAATGCCTGGGGCCACAGAAAAGTGAAAAATCTCTGAGAAGATGGTAAGAGAATGGAACTTCCATATCTGCAACACCTCTTCTCCCAGTCTGCCTGGCACCAAGCTTGCAGAAAATTTTTCTAGACTCACAGTTTCTACACTGGAAAAAGTGAAATTGAGGTGGACAACCACCTTCCCCACTATTTTTGGTTCCCTGGCAGGAGCTCTATCCCTGCCTCAACCCACAGGAAGCACTGGGAGTGCCTGAAGGGAGAAGTATCCCTGAGGACAGCCAGAAAAAAGGGGAATCAGGACTACCACCCCCAGCCCTGGAAACTCTGCCCTGTAACTTGGCCAAAGGAGATGCCAAATCAGAGTAGCTGTTCAGCAGCACGTTGTTGTAGGAGGTCTGGTGGCATGAACCCCAAGCCAGCCCTTCCACACTGCCAGGTTATCTCCTTTGGGACCTCCCCTACTCCTGACTGACAGCACTCCTATCCTTTGCTAGAGTGGAGGCAAACTTGAGCTTTAAGTACCATCTAATGCCAAAAATGAGGGAATGACCTAGTGGAAAGAAGAAGAAATTCAACAGGTAAATTATGAAGAATCTCTAAGCAAACATAGCCAATAAAATCCAAAACAGGCCAGAAAGAAAAGACTAGAATAAATAATCCTTCAATGCAAAGACATAGACATACATCCACAAGAGACAATAGCAAATAGGGAAACATTATCCAAACAGACAAAGCAAGGAACCAATGGCTGATCCTAATAAAATGGTGATACATTAGTTATCTGACAAAGAATTCAAAATAACAGTTTTAGGGAAACTCAGTGATATCCAAGATAACACTGAAAAGCAATTCAGAAATTTATAAGAGAAAATTAATGAAGAGATGATTGAAATAATTTAAAAAACCAAACAGAAATCTTAGAACTGAGAAATACATTTTCTGAACAGAAAAATTCATTAGAGGCCCCCAACAGCATAATAGATCAAGCAGAGGAAGGAATCACTAATCTCAAAGACAGAATATTTGAAAATACACTCAGAGGAAAACAACAGAATTAAAAGAAATAAAGATAACCTGCAAAATATAGAAAATTACCTCAAAAGACCAAATCTAAGAATTATTGGTGTTCAAAAGGGAGTTGAGCAAGAGCAAGGGGTAGGAAGCTCACTTAAGGAAGTAAACAACAGAACATTTTCCAAAACTTGAGATAGATATAAATATCCAGGTACAGGAAGGTCATAGAACGCCAAACAGATTTAACTCAAATAAGACTGTCCCAGGGCACATAATAAAACTCCCAAAGGTCAAGGACAAAGAGAGGATTCTAAAAGCAGCAAGAGAAAATAAGCAAATAACATATAAAGGAGCTCCAATTCACCTGGCAGTAGATTTCTCAATGGAAATCATACAGCCTCAGAGGGAGTGGGATGACACTTTCAATGTGCTGGGGGGAAAAAGAAACATGCCATTCAAGAATATTGTATTCTTCAAATATGAAGGAGAGATAAAGCCTGAAAGAAAGGAACACTAACGTGCAGAAAGGAAAAAAATTGAAGGTATAAAATTCACTGTTAAAACTAGATATGCAGACAAACTCAGAACACTCTAATACTGTAATTGTAGTGTGCAATTCACTCATAACTCTAGTATAAAGCCTAAAAGATAAATATATCAAAAACAATAGCTATGGTAAGCTATTAAAAGATAGACAATATAAAAATATGTAATTGAGACAACAGAAAGTCAAAATATAGGGGGGGATGGAGTTGAAGTGGAGAGGCTTTTTTTTTTTTTTTCATTTTTTTCTTTGTTTCTATTATTTTCTTTGCGATCTAAGATAAGTTGTCATCTCTTTAAAATAACTTGTTATATCCATAAGATGTTTTGTAAGCCTAATTGTAACCACAATGCAAAAACCTATAATAGACTTACTAAAAATAAAAAGCAATGAATTAAAACACAATATCAGAGAAAATTACTTAACCACAAAGGAAGATAGTAAGAAAGGAAAAACGGAGTTACAAAACAACCAGAAAACAAGCAACAAAAATGACAGTGGTAGGTCCTTACTTAATAATAACACTGAATGTAAATGGACTCAGTTCTCCTATTAAAAGACAGAGTGGCTGAAGGGATACAGAAACAAGACGGAACTATATGCTGCCTATAAGAAACTCACTTTACCTATAAAGACACACATAGACTGAAAGTAAAGGAATGAAAAAAGATATTCTTTTTTGGTATTTGGTAAGTGGAAACCAAATAGAGCAGGAGTAGCTACACTTATATCAAATAAAATAAACAAGTCAAAGACTGTAAAAAGAGAAAAATAAAATCACCACATAATGATAAAAGGGTCAGTTCAGCAAGAGGCTCTAACAATGATAAATATTTATGCACCCAGAACCACAAAATACACAGAATAGCCAAAGCTATCCTAAGCAAAAAGAACAAAACCGGAGGAATCATATTACCTGACTACAGAGCTATAGTAACAAAAACAACAGGGTACTGGCACAAAAACAGACACATAGACTGATGGAACAGAATAGATAACCCAGAAACAAATTTATATATCTACACTGAACTCACTTTTTACAAAGGTGCCAAGAACATACATTGGTGAGAGGACAGTCTCTTCAATAAATGGTGCCAGGAAAACTGCATATCCACATGCAGAAGAATGAAACTAGACCACTATCTCTTTCCATACACAAAAATCAAAATAAAAATGGATTAAAGACTGAAATCTAAGACCCGAAACTACGAAACTACTACAAGAAAACTTTGGTGAGACCCTCTAGAACATTTGACTGGGCAAATATTTGAGTTATACCCCATAAGCACAGGCAACCAAAGCAAAAATGGACAAACAGGATCAAATGAAGTTAAAAAGCTTCTGCACAGCAAAAGAAACAATCAACAAAGTGAAGAGATAACCCATGAAATTGGAGAAAATATTTGCAAACTACCCATCTGACAAGTGATTAATAACCAGAATATATAAGGAGCTGAAATAACTCTATAGGAAAAAAAATCTAATAATCTGATTTTAAATGGGCAAAAATCTGAATAGGCATTTCTCAAAAGAAGACATACAAATGGCTAACAAATGTATGAAAAAAATGCTCAACATCACACTAATTATCACATCAAAACCACAGTGAAATATCATTTCATCTCAGTAAGAATGGCTTTTATTTAAAAAGGGAGGAGAATAACAGATGCTGGCAAAGATGTGGAGAAAGGGGAGCCCTTGTACAGTGTTAGTGGAAATGTAAATCAGTACAATCACTATAGAGAAGACTATATAGGTTCCTCAAGAAACAAAAAAAATAGATCTACTACATGATCCAGCAATTCCACTACTGGGTATATACCCAAAAGAAAGGAAATCAATATATTGAAGAGATATTTGTACCTCCATGTTTATTGCAGCACTACTCATAATAGCCAAGATATGGGATAAACCTAAGCTCCCATCAACAGATGAATGGATAAATACAATGTGCTGTACATACACAATGGAATATTATTCAGCCATAAAAATGAATGAAAACCTTACCACTCAGAGTGATTGTGAGGATAAAATCCTATGTGGTGAGAATATTCAAAAGCCTCCTCCGATAAATGCATGAGGTTATAAAAATAAATAAATAAATAAATAAATAAATAAATAAATAAATAAATAAAAGCACTGGACCCCCCAAAATCCCATGTGGACTTGGATATGCTTCGTTATCTGCAAAGCTCCATACAAACATAAAGGATTTGTTTCTCTCAGGAGAAATGCTAATGTCATTGGCAGCAACATAAATGGAACTGGAGGTCATTATGTTGAGTGAAATAAGCCAGACACAGAAAGACAAATATCACATGTTCTCACTCATATGTAGGAGCTAAAAAAGTGAATCTCATGAGGGCAGAGAGAAGTTTGGTTGTTGTCAGAATCAGGGAAGAGGGAGTGTATTAGTCCATTCTCACGCTGCTATGAAGAAACACCGGAGACTGGGTAATTCATAAAGAAAAGAGGTTTAATTGACTCACAGTTCTGCATGGCTCGGGAGCCCTCAGGAAACTTACAATCATGGCTGAAGGCACCTCTTCACAGGGTGGCATCAGAGAGAATGAGTGCCAGCAGGGGAAATGCCAGATGCTTATAAAACCATCAGATCTCGTGAGAACTCACTATCACAAGAACAGCATGGGAGAACTGCCCCCACGATTCAATTACCTCCTAATGGGTCCCTCCCACGATATGTGAGGATTATGGTGATTACAATTCAAGATGAGATTTGGATGGGGACACGGCCAAAGCATATCAGAGGGCATGAAGAGAGATCAGTTAATGGGTACAAACACACACTTAGAAGAAATAAGACCTAGAGTTTGATAAATCAGTAGAGTGACTATAGTTAACAATAATCTATTGTACATTTCAAATAGCTAGATGAAAATAAATTCATCCTAGAATAAACAGACGATAAATACTTGAGGTGATGGATATCCCAATTACTCTGATTTGATTTTTACACATTATATGAATATATCAAATTATCACATGTACCCCAAAGTATGTACATCTATTATTTATCAATAAAAATAAAAACAATTCAAAAAAGTCATAGCAAATAATTTTTTAAAGTATACAAGCAAGAACATGGTTTATCTACAAATTCAAAATGACATATTAATATCGTGTTTAGGGATCAAATGTGTATTAATAAGTGGATTGAAATTTAACTATGTGTTGAATCCTTCCAGACTGCTTCCATGGCCTGTTATTTGGAATTCTTGACTTTTGCAATTTAAAAAATACATTCCTTTATTATTATAATTATTGTGTTTTGTTTCTAAAAGAGGAGACATGAGCACTTTTTGGCAGCTATTTGCAAGCACTTCTTCAGAAGTAACAAGTTGTGGAAATGGATAATTTTACTCTCAAAAAAGGAAATATTGATGTGGTAAGAAATGATAATATGAATGTTCCTTACAGGTATAAGGTCAAAATTCAGAATTATCATTTTTATTTCCCTCATCAGCTCATTCTATTTTTTTTTACCATCTTAACCATTTTAAGTGTATACAGTTCAGTAGCTCATTCTATTTTAAAATCAGTATTTTTGATGCCTCCTTTCTGAACCCAATAATCCATTGTGAGAATAAGTTAGACAATTGAATAAAAATAATTGAAAGCTGTAAAATGGTCAAAACCCCCATAGCAGATGAGGCCGTCACCTGAGTGCCAAAAGAACCAAGTGGCTGATGCTGGAACAGGCCTGCTACGAACAGGCACAGGATCTTGACTGCCCCAAACAGCTAGTCAACACTTGGAGGCTTTTACAGTTGAAATGAAAACAGATTCCACTATTATTTTTTAAAAATCATAAACCTCAGAACACTTTCACAAACCCTGGAATATTCTTAGTACCAAAACTGAAGTTGGAAATCTTAGATTCATATCCTGGTTCCACCTCCCCCTAGCTCTGTGACTTGAGCAAGTTATTTTCTTTTTCTTTTTCCAGTGCTCAGTTTGTGAATATACAAGTGAGGATTGAAAATATCTACTCAGTGAGCCTGGCCAGTCTACAATCTGGGCACACCACAGTCAGATGCAAAGACAGGGAGAATGTCAACTTGAACTTGGCTTAAGTTGTTCTCACTTCAGTTTATCATCAAACCAGCAGATGGATAAAAGCTGTGCAAAGAATAAAAGTGATAATAACCCAAATAAGTGAACAGATGTAGCTCGTCAAAGCAGCGCTAACAGAGTGAGGAGTCCACCAGGTCAGAGAAACAAAAAAAAAGTCTAAACTCATTATATCATTAGGTTGGGGCAGGGCCATGTCACAATAGCAGTGGTTTTCAAAGTATGGTCCCCAGACCATATTTGACCTGGGTATTTGTGAGAAATACAAATTCTTGAGCCCCAGCTCAGACCTACTGAATCAGGAACTTTGGGGCTGAGTCCCAACAATTTGTGTTTTAACAAGCCCTCAGGGGCATTCTGATTGGAAGCTCAAGTGTGAGAACCTGCATTAAGGCATGAGGCAATTCTTTTGGAACTGGTTTCATGTTCTTGTTATTTTTCTCATGGATCTGATTACCACCCAGGGTGATTGTTAGGATAAAATCCTATGTGGTAAGAACATTCAAAAGCCCCTTCTGATAAAGGCATGAGGTTATATAAGTAAATAACAGCACTGGCCAAAAAAAAAAAAAAAAAGAAAGAAAAAATCTCAAGTGGAATTGAAAATGCTTTGTTATCTGCAAAGCCCTATACAAACATAAAGGGTTTGCTTCTCGCAGAAGAAATGCTAATGGCTACGAATTTAGCGACCAGTTCTGCACAGCACTGGCCAATTCAGCCCTATAATAGGTACAAGATTGGGCTATCCCAAAAGGCAATGGCCGGTAGGATCCTTTCCCCCTGGCCTTTGGGGATCACTTGCATTTTTATATGTGAAGGAGGAATAGATGGTGTGTCAAGAGCCTATTAGCTTGAACTATCTGCCTGGGCCCCAGTCTCCAGGAACATCTCCCTGGTTTGCTGTAAACAGTAATATCCAACAGAACTTTCTGTGATGATGAAAATGTTCTACAGCCCGCACTAGGCTACACTGTCCATTGTGCTAGCTACTAGCCACATGTAGCATTTAACAATATGACTAGTGCAACAAAGGAACTGCATTTTAAATTTTATTTCATCTTAATTTGAATCTCTACATGTGGGATGTAGTTATACTAAAACATAATTATTCTTTGTTTACCTGAAATTCAAACGTACTTGGGCAAACCGTATTTTTATTTAGTAAATCTGGCAACCTCGGTTAAAGATTATCAGTGACATTGACATTAACTCCTCCCGAGGAAAGTTTCAGAGATTTTTGCCCATGACCAGAGGAAGCAGATTTGATCTCACTTTGGTCAGAAAGGGCATGGTGTTCTTTTTCGAAGAAAATTTTTGAAGGAATAGTGGCTGAGAAAATCAATGTAACAGATGACAAGAAATACAAAATTGCGGCCGGGCGCAGTGGCTCAAGCCTGTAATCCCAGCACTTTGGAAGGCCGAGACGGGCGGATCACAAGGTCAGGAGATCGAGACCATCCTGGCTAATACGGTGAAACCCCGTCTCTACTAAAGAATACAAAAAAACTAGCCGGGCGAGGTGGCGGGCGCCTGTAGTCCCAGCTACTTGGAAGGCGGAGGCAGGAGAATGGCGTAAACCTGGGAGGCGGAGCTTGCAGTGAGCTGAGATCCGGCCACCGCACTCCAGCCTGGGCGACAGAGCCAGACTCCGTCTCAAAAAAAAAAAAAGAAAAAGAAAAAGAAATACAAAATTGCACTATCATTCGTATACTCATGCTTGTTTCTCTGCAACTGAATCCATTCTCCACAGACAGGTTTCAATGGGAAATGGAAGGCAGTCCAAAGAGCCTAATTCAGTCAGGGATAATTCTGGGCTTGGAGCGTGGTCCTAGGTATTACGGAGGAGCAGAGAGGAATGGTATCTATAGGTCATGCAAAGAAAGGATTGTAAAGCAAACCTTCCCTTCTTAATTGCTTAATCTCAATCACCTCAATGGCTGATTACCTTATGAAAGTAATCATGAGATTGAAAAAAATAAGACCAAGATTCTTGCCTTATGACTATGCTTATGCTTTTGCTTTGCTTCAAAGACAAACAAAAAAAAAGTATGGCGACCAGAATATTACTAGTTCTCAGACAATATTTTCTGGCTGGGTGTGGTGGCACATGCCTGTAATCCCAGCACTATGGCAGACTGAGGCGGAAGGATCGCTTGAACCCAGGAGTTCAAGACTAGCCTGGGCAATGTGGTGAAACCTCATTTCTACCAAAAACAGAAAAATTAGCTGATCATGGATGAGCGCACCTGTAATGCCAGCTACTCCAGCTGAGGCTGAGGTGGGAGGATCGCTTGATCCCAGGAGGCCAAGGCTCCAGTGAGGCGAGACCATGTCACTGCACTCTAACCTGGCAACAAAGTGAGGCTCTGTCTCAAAAACAATAATAATATTATTATTTTGCTGACAACCCTATAATTTCAAGACGTGATCAAATACAGATGCCTTTATCCCTCTACACACTCTAGCCCTCACTTTTTGCCATAACTATCTCCTCTTTTAAGAGATATTGACAAGAAATCAGTTCTTAAGGCCTCTAAGCTCATCTTTGATATAATAAAGAAGGTATTATTTTGCAGTTACTTATTAAGTAGATATTTGATAACATTATTTTTAACTAGAGGAAAGGGTTTTGAAACTGGCACTCCTTCCCCAGGAATAGCAAAGGAACATGGTGTTTTTATTAACTAAACAGCATTCCAAGAGTTGATTCTTAAAAAATTCACGTCTTCCGTTTTCCAATAATTTTTAGGTCAAAGAGTAATGGTTGTAGTTTTCCTCTTTCAAAAGAAGGTTTTGATGTAACAAACATAGCCAGCAGGTTTAAAACATGAGTCTTAATAGCATTGTGTCTAAACCATCACCTTTGATGTTTTCCTATTTTCTCTATGGCCTAAAATACTCACATGGATATAATTTTAGCTTTGGAGATCTGATGACTTGGGAACCAATGGGTCTCCAGCAAGAGATTATTAGCTGATGCAATTGTTCTCCTCTCTGTCTTCTCTCCCCTCTCATGGGGTCTTTCTCTATCTTTTCTACCCATTTCCCTACGAAAAGGTATTGAGTCTGGAAGACAGCCAGCATTCTAGTATTTGAATGGTTTAAATAGGTTGAAATTTCAATAACTCAGGTTTAAATTTGGAATTACAGCATTCACCCTGGAGGGCCGCCATGTGATTTGCATCCAGACAGGTTCTCAAAGTGTGAATGGTCCCTGATCCAGCAGCAGCAGCAACACCTGGGAACTTGGAAATGCTAACTCTCAGGGCCCATCCACCCAGACCTACTTGGTTGACTTCAGTTACCTGAGTATTCTATCCTTTTAAAAAAAAGACTTTCATGCTTCTCTTTCTTTCTTCAGAGTAGAAGAGTAGATCATCCTTCTCACTGGCACATTCAGACTCTTCTCCATAGAGTAGAGCATTTTTCAAAGAGTGTATGGTCCCAGGACCACCAGCATCAGCATCCCTGGGAACTTGTTAGAGATGCAAATTCTCACGCCCCACCCCAGACCTGCTGTATCAGACGCTCAGATGGTGGGGTTCAGCAATCTGGGTTTTAACAAGCCCCCTTGCATGCATGATTGGGTCTGAGGAACAATGAGATAAGAGCATTTCCTGCTATTGAGCCTATTCTATGACTTAGATTTATTCTGAGATACCAAACAGCTACCGCAGCCCTATTAGAAAAGCCCTGTGAGTAGTTTACAAGCCCATGGGATTGGATTCTTTTGTCAGTCTGCCTTATCCTCAAAAAGGTATTAAAAACAGTAAACACCATTCACAATATTACTCTGTAGATATAAATCTGTTTCTCAAGAGGATTCATTGGAGGGAGGGTGTCTGAACCAGCTGTGTGGGATCTGTGTGGATGAGATTGCAAGTGGGGAGAGTCATGGATTTGAAAATGCCTCCTTTCCTTTCCTCCTTAATGTAGGGGTGTGTGTGTGTGTGTGTGTGTGTGTGTGTGTGTGTGTGTGTGTGTGTGTTTAAATTAGGTTGGTAGAACAGTCTGCCCAGATTCGAATCTACTGGGGTATGAAAGCCCATTTTTATAGTCCACCCATTGTGGCCTATCATTGAACTCTTGATCTTTTTTTAAAACCATATAAATGTGAGTTTCCTTATTTAAAAAACAAGTAAGTACAATTTGGTGACTATTCACTACATCATGCTATGCTCTACGTATGATCCTTAATATGCATTATCTCTATCAGTCATCACAGCAACTTGGGGAGGTTGGAACGCTAAAATCCATTTTTTAGATGAGGACACAGAGGAGGCTTATACAGATGAAGCAGTTTGCCCAAGGTAAGTAGATAGCAAGCATCAAGAGTCAGGATCTGAAAAGCCACTGTTTCAACGATGCTGTGCCACCTCATGTGAACTTTGCATTTTCTGATTTGATCAGGGAAGACAAGGACCATGCACTAAATGTTGAAAAATGACACATCCAATGGATGGAAAAGATATTTTAGTCTGAGTGTAATTGGTTTGGGATTGAGCTGTCCTTTTCAAACTTGACTGTGTATACAAATCACCTGGGAATCTTATTAAAATGCAGATCCCACTGGACGTGGTGGCATACTCCCGTAATCCCAGGGCTTTGGGAGGTCAAGGCAGGAGAATCACTTGAGGCCAGGAGCTTGAGACCAGCCTGGGCAACATAGAGAGACCTAGTCTCCACTAAATAAATAAATAAATAAATAAATAAATAAATAAATAAATAAATAAATAAAATGCAGATCCTGATTCAGCAGGTTTGTGGTAGAGCCTGAGATTCACATTTTTTTCATTACAAAATAGTGCTCTTTATTATAAGTTACTGAAATGTTTCTTTTCTGAATATAAATATAAATATGTGCAAAGTTTAATTTGGATTAGGATTTTATTGAGTTCTTCAAGTATCTCCTAATAGCCTCGAGGGCCTGAGTAGGCGGGAGGAGAGAGGACTGGAGGTGGAATCTTTATAAAAGACACAGTGATTGAGGCAGATTGTAAACATTATTTAAAAAAACAAGAAACAAACAAAAAATAGAGAAAAAAATCACCCCAACACACAACTGCCCTGTCCAGCTCAATACCTGACACAGAAAACTGTGTTTGTTTAGTTGCACTGCCCCCCGCCCCACCCAACACATACACAAACTGTTCCAGGTAATTCCAACACTGCTACATTCCTATAATTTGTCACTGATCAGTGCTATGGCAGCAGTCAGTGTCTCTGATGACCTCCAGCCTCCCCTACCCAGGCAGGAGGGCGGGCTGTGCAGGGCTGGGGGCAGTGGGACCTGGTGGCTCTGCTCTGGCCACAAGGCGCCTGACTGGCCAATACTTACTGAGCTAACACTTCAAGTGCTCAGCTGGAAGGCATGGGTTTCCGCCTCCTCCCCACTTCCCTGACTGTGGGCTGGCTGGGTGCCCTCCGGTGAGTCCTTCAGCCTCTCCACGCATCCAGGCTGAGTGTGTGGCTTTTCTATGCTGGGTCCCTCTCCATGGGACAGAGAGCATTTAAGGCGAATGAGAGTCACATTTCTAACCGGCTCCCAGGTGATACCTCTGCTGCTGAGCTGCAGACATTTCAAGTAGCAGGAGATAAGATACAGTGTTTCTAAACGTCTTGTTCATGTATAATATCATTTGATCCTTACCTAAGCCCTGTGAAGTAGCCATTATTGTATCTACCTCTTAGATGAAGAAGTTGTGAACTCTCAATCTTTAATTTAAAAGGTGAATGCTAATGTAGCTCCTCAGTGCATTAATACTATCAACGAATCTAGGGGTATTCTTTCAAGTACAGTGGGTATAAAGTATGGTTTGACCCCCAGGCTCTCCCCTTCCAATTCCTCCCTCGCATTCCTGCCTCATAAACTATGCTAAACCACAGTTCCAATCATAGTGTTTCTCCCCCAATGGTGGCTCCTCAATATTTCCCAAATTAACTTCATATTTCTCATTTGGCATTTAAGACTGAAACTGTAGATTTTACATTGAATTGTATGAAATTGCCTTTTTATTATTATTATTATACTTTAAGTTCTAGGGTACATATGCATAACGTGCAGGTTTGTTACATATGTATACTTGTGCCATGTTGGTGTGCTGCACCCATCAACTCATCAGCACCCATCAACTCGTCATTTACATCAGGTATAACTCCCAATGCAATCCCTCCCCCCTACCCCCTCCCTATGAGGATTAAGAAAATGTGGCACATATACACCACGGAATACTATGCAGCCATAAAAAAGGATGAGTTTGTGTCCTTTGCAGGGACATGGATGCAGCTGGAAACCATCATTCTCAGCAAACTATCGCAAGAACAGAAAACCAAACACCGCATGTTCTCAGTCATAGGTGGGAACTGAACAATGAGATCACTTGGACTCGGGAAGGGGAAATTGCTATTTTAATGGGGCAAAAGTATCAAATATCAGCAATCTCATATGGTTTGACCTAGTATTATCTACCTCATATTTACTTTGTTAAACTTCTCTACAGCCTTTCTTTTCCATATTGTTTTTTTTTTTTTTTTTTTTTTTTTTTTTTTTTGAGACACATTCTCACTCTGTCACCCAGGCTGGAGTGCAGTGGCGCGATCTGGGCTCACTGCAATATTTGCCCCCGGGTTCAAGCAATTCTCCCACCTCAGCCTCCCCAAGTAGCTGGGACTACAGGTGCATGCCACCTCGCTCAGCTAATTTTTTAATTTTTTGGTAGAGACGGGGTTTACCATGTTGGCCAGACTGGTCTTGAACTCCTGACCTCAAGTGATCTGCCTGATTTGGCCTCCCAAAGTGCTGGAATTACAGGTATGAGCCACCGCACCTGGCCCATATTGTAATTTTTAAGCTTCTTGGAATTTTAATACTTAACCTGCTAACGACCAGCCCCAACTTCTGGTGAAAAAAAATCTCAGAAAAATAAAGAGAAAATGTTCCCTCGTCCCTGCAGCTTCAGAGAAGCAGACACTATTATGTGACACACAGCCAGTTGCATGTCATAAAATTCGAATGGGGAACATTCATGCAAGTATCTATCCCACTCTCCTTGCCAGTGTGGAGGCTTGGATGAAAGGCCATAATCCTAGTCTGTTTTGTTACTATAAAATTGTCCTTGGAAGTGTTCTTCTAAAGAAATGTACCTCTTAAGTTACCTGGATATCAGAGTGTGTTGCTATGTCCTGTGAAATGGCACCTATAACACCTAAAAGTCTGCAACTCTGGTTGGATGGTTATCTTATTAAATAATGTGTTGCTCTGGTAATAATAATATGGACATTGTCAATTCTGTTTCCACAAGGTAACAAATATTTCTGTTAGAAGCCTTTGTTAAGTGGAAGAAGGGCTTTAGAATTTCTTTTTCCCCCTTTAGGCATTGTCAATCTTGTGACTCTGTTGGCTTCCTTATTCTTTTTCTTTTTTCTTTCTTTCCTTTTTTTTTTTTTTTTTCCCAACAGGGTCTCAGGGTCTGACTCTGTCACCCAGGCTGGAGTGCAGTGGTGCAATCATGGCTCACTGCAGCCTCCTTGGGCAAGCAATTCTCCCACCTCAGCCTCCCGAGTAGCTGGGACTACAGGCACGCACCACCATACCTAGTTAATTTTTTTTTTTTTTTTTTTTTTTTTTTTTTTTTTTTTTTTTGAGAGAGAGAGACGGAGTTTTGTCATGTTGCCCAGACTGGTCTCAAACTTCTGAGCTCAAGCAATCCGCCTACCTCAGCCTCCCAAAGTGATGAGATTACAGGTGTGAGCCACCATGCCCCACCTGGCTTCCTAATTCAAACAGTAGAATCTGTCTCGTTTAAATTACCAAGAAGATCCATGCTATGGAGCCAGCCTGTCTTAGCCCTTTCCTTCACTTCTGCTCTGCACATACACCATGCTATAGATAGCGCCTCTTCTGCGCTGATCATCCTCCACTGTTCCTTTGCTCATGTGATTCCTCTACTTAGAACACCTTCTTCCCGCCCCCATCTAAACCTATAAAAAAAATCCAAGCCAAGGTCACCTGAAGGTCACCTCCTTTGTGAAGCCTTCCCCAATTCCACCCAATAAGATTTATTTTAAATGATATTTGTCATAGTCTCCTTGATGTAAAATCATTTGTTTATTTCCCTTCTCTGTCTGAGTAGACTTTAATCCCACTGAAGACAGAGAATGTGCCCTACTCTTCCCCACAAGTATCTAGCAAAAGGCCTTGCATGTAAGCATGCTCTCAATACTTTAAAAAATGACACTGAAGGCCAGGCACGGTGGCTCACACCTGTAATCCCAGCACTTTGGGAGGCCAAGGCGGGCAGATCACATGAGGTCAGGAGTTCGAGACCAGCCTGACCAACATGGCAAAACCACGTCTCTACTAAAAATACAAAAAATCAGCCAGGCATGGTAGTGGGTGCCTGTAATTCCAGCTACTCAGAAGGCTGAGGCAGGAGAATCGCTGGAACCCAGGAGGCAGAGGTTGCAATGAGGTGAGATTGCACCACTACACTCTAGCCTGGGTGAGAGAGCCAGACTCTGTGTCACAAAAAAAAAAAAAAAAAAAAAAAGACATTGAAGAAGTTTCCCTACAACCAGTATTAAGGGTCATCTTGATGTAATTGACCTCTAAAACCAAACCCCTCTTCTTCCCCACGATACCCTGAAGATTCTAGGGCCTGACTCATTGTCATCCTCTTCAACACTATGCCAGCAGTATGCATTCTTGATGATTTTAGTATCCACATAGATAATCCTTCCAGTAGCGTGGGCCTTCAGTTCCTTAACCTCCTCTCCTGCAAAGATCCTGTTAGACACCAACCACAGGCAATCATTCCCATGGTTTTACAGTAGAACTCATCATTATCAACAACCATAAGGGCCTCCATAATCTCAACTTCAAACCTCCCACTCTCCAAACACTGCCAAACAATCATTTCAAAATAACTGGCTTCCCAGGGAGTATGAAAAAGATGCATAGCTCCAAATACCACTTGTTAAAAATCACCCCGTTCCCCTTCCCCTTCTTACTTCCGGTGGAAGCTTTAACGTTTCTGTAGAGGAGCCGCTTACAGCCCAAGAGTAATCCTGCTTAGAAGAAGGCAGGGCATTAGGGGATTTGTTTTGAAGCTCTATTTGCATAACACTTTACACAATTCTTAGAGAACATCACTTTTCCATATCAAAGAATGCGCTCCATAGCGATGACAGGCGTAGAGAGCTAAAGTTTCTCAAGCTGCCTCCCGATTCACACTGACTTTCTCGAGTCTTACGATAAACTCATTAGAGTTTATCAGACTCACCCAAAACAGTCCTTCCAAAACCTGTCTCACCAGCCATAGGCCTCATCGCTTTTCCTTCTGCTCTTTCCCATTGGAAATTGGGAGGGCAAAGCCAGAGATTTTAAATAGGCAAGGATGGAAGAAGGCTGGGAAGCACTGTGTGTGTGTGTGCTCGTGCGTGTGTTCGCGCGTGCGTGTGTGCGTGCTTGTGTGTGCGCGTGTGTGCGTGTGCGCACGCGCCTGTGTGTGCTTGTGTATGTGTGTGCGCGCGCATGTGTGCGTGTGTGGCGCTCACGCATGATAGGACTTTTCCTGTTGTCCCAGAGTTGCCAAAGGTGGAAACAAAAAGCATCAGGAGCTCCCATATCCTAACGAGCGGCTGCAACGAGCCAGCAGACACGTTCTCAGAGAGTACTAAGAGATGGCAGAACTGGCCCTATTTGGACTCTGCTCGTTCCCTTCGACCACCCTTCTCCAGCCTCTGTAGCTACGGGAGGATGGGGAGGGGAGGGAGAGAAGTTGAGTGTTCCTAGGGAGGGGCTTTTCTTTTCTTGGGACAGAGTAGGAAGGGGTGGGGAAGGGAGTGCTGGGACTCCCCTGCTCTCCCAAGCCAAGAGTTGTATGTACAAGGAAGACCTCTAAGAGGGTCGCTCCGGGAGAGTGGGAGGTCTGCATGAAGGCAAAGCTGGCATCCAATTTTACTGCCTGGGCTCTTGTGGAGCTGCACAAACCGCAGGCCCACACTGGACCACCCTGGAGCCTTGGGAACTGTGGGCGAGCTTGACAAATATTCTTTGAGGGACGTGTTGTGTGTGAACCTGGAGTCTGGTGCCCCCTTGTGGTCTAGAGATATCTGAACGTGACCGGTTCACAAGGTACTGAGGGGGCGGTGTGCCTCGAAAGCAAATGGGAGCATCACTCCCACCTTGATCCCATGAGCCTACAGCTTCTGAATTTGGAAAGGCTCCACAGGAAGGAGCACAGGGCTTACTTAGAAAGCCCAGAGGAGTCCGAATACAAGTGAAGTTCAACACCGTCGCCTCAGAAAAATGGACCAGCCCCGTGCTCAGAGACCCTTCACCTCACTCGGCAAATCAGAGCTTCACACCTGGAAAAGGACCATTTTCGCAGGAATATTTCTCTCTCCCTTCTCGCGTCCTCCCCCACCCCCCAGAGAATACGATGTTGAAATTGTAATTGGGACTGTCAGCTTTACCAACCAAGAGAGCCCAGCAAGTCATGAGGTCCAACCAAGGTGTCATTAAAGGATGGGAAAAGGGACTTGGTGATGCATGGTTGAAAGCAGTGATTGGGAAAAATAAAATGGTTTCACCTGTGTAGTCCACCACTGAGTTGAGACTCATCAATGCATCAGTTACACGTACCCAGGCACAAGGCATAGACTTCAGAAGCAGACAGAAAGGGAGCTGAAAAATTGTGCCACTTAATAGCTTTATTGCCTCAGGCAAGGCCTATCTGAGCCTGTTTCTTCACTTGCAAGTAAGGATAATCATACTAATGGACATTCTGACTAGGTTATTAAAAGGATTAGAGGCAGCATATATAAATGAATAGAAGCTACTACTTATTGATGGATGTGTTGACACATAGAGGGGCTGTTCCCAGTTTCCCAAGACAAAAGACAAATAAAAAGAACTAGTAAAGTAGAAAGAAAAAATAAGAAGTAAGGAATGCTGAAGTGCTAACCATACATGTAAACGCAGTGATTTGAGCTACAAATTTGGTTTTGAGTTTCCTGGCAGCTGAGCCACAAAGAGAAACCTCAAAACTTGCACAACTACAGTTACCAGAAAGGAGGAAGGATGCCTTCTCAGGAGAGACAAAGCTTTTCCTGGCTCCAAATTTCAAAAGCAACATCTCAGAAGTTTTGCTGCATTGGCTTGTAAATTACCTGAAACCTTGACTAATCTTTACCAAGTGGTTTCTAAAGCTTTAGAACTAGTGATGTAGTAATTGGGACTGGGAAAAATTATTGAAGGTGAATGACCTAGATCTCTATACTCTGGATCACAATGGTATTCTGCAGCAATTACTCTCCTATAATTCTTTAAATTCTCTCAGTTGAGCTTTCCTTGCTACATTCATTGTGAGATTCTCACCCCTTAGACTCACCCCTTCTACCTCAAAGAAATGTTTTTATTTCCAACTCATGCAGAAGCTTCAGACTGATGACAGATTTAAATAAAAGTATAGATATACTTTTAGATGAAATAGCTACATTCAAAAGGCTCTTCTCTTTCCCAGGTGTAATTCTGGTCTACGAAAGCCACACTGCTCTCCCTTCAAAGGCCATAGTCCCCTTTCCGGGGCATTAGCACATGAAGTAAACAGCCTTTGCAAAACAGTGCTACATGTGAGCTTTCCCACCCCAACTGCAGGGGCACCTCCACTAATCTGCATATGCTAACGTGGGTTTCCAGGGAAGCTGCCAAAAATAAGCTCCTGTCCTCCCTCACCTTTACTTTAATCCCCACATAGGTTTTGCTTTTACCATATGGTAATTATTTCCAAATCACAAGTGCAAACACTCACTCTGATTGGAAAATTAGCAGATTTCAAACTCAGGTAATTTGTCCCTAATGAGGAACTTGTTGAACTGAATTTAACAATTAACTCACACACCCTTTGCTGCCTGCAGCTATGGGAGTAAAGCAGGGAAGAGAGAAGGGCAAGTCGAAGGCTGGGGCCTGGACTTCGAGTACAAGATAAAGGTTGGGATGAGGGGAAGGTGTGTTAATGAGGCTGTAGGAGTATCAGGAACTTGACTATTCAAATGGATATAATATCTATGAATTCATATATAAATGAATTTCAAACATATGCCAAAGCAGAATAGTATAACGAGTCTCCATATACCCATTAACCAGCTCCCACAAATATCAACTCATGGCTGATCAGGTTTCACTTCTGCAGGAGGAGCTAGAGACCCAGAAGATGCACAGGAAGGAGGTGCAAAAGGAAGAATAAAAGTGCGGTGCCGGCCGCGCACAGTGGCTTATGCCTGTAATCCCAGCATTTTGGGAGGCCTAGGTGGGTGGATCACCTGAGGTCAGGAGTTCGAGACCAGCCTGGCCAACATGGTGAAACCCCGTCTCTACTAAAAATACAAAAATTAGCTGGGCGTGGTGGTGGGCACCTGTAATCCCAGCTACTCGGGAGACTTAGGCAGGAGAATCACTTGAACCCGGGAGGAGGAGGCTGCAGTGAGCTGAGATCATGCCACTGCTCTCCAGCCTGGGCGACAGAGCAAGACTTCATCTCAAAAAAAAAAAAAAAAAAAAAATTCAGCACCTCTCCTCTCTCCCACTCCCTTAGGTTCCAAGCACTTTAGAGTAGATACGGGTTGGTGAGTTGACTGCTGGGAAAATGAGTGTCCTCCTGGTAGGTATTTTGCATATGGCTGTGCAGAGCCTGGCAAAAGGCTGACCTTTTCCACCCTCCTTGCTCCATGGCTGGGGCCACTTGATCTTTAGCTGCAGGCCCTGGCCCAGGTGACCATAGGCCATGAGGATTTCAAGAAGTTCCAGCCCAATACATGCATCAGCGTCATAAATCTCACTCCACCTATGTGCCCCAAACCCTCCACCTATGTGCCTGATGCTCTGTCCCCATAATCTGCTTTGCTCCTGTCCCTCTAGAACTGTGCTGACCCACACGATAGCCACTATCCATACATGACTATTAAGCACTTGAAATGTGACTAGCGAGACTGAGGAACTAATTTTAAATTTTATGTACTTTTAATTAATTTAAATTTTAAAACTGGTACTTGATTCAATTATGGGAAAACTTCCAAGTATGTTTGGAAAGTGAACCTACATTTTCAACTGTAAGGTTTACAAAATCTAAATACAGATCAAATATTTGATGAAAATTTGATATATGAATTGAGAGTCTCTGGAGTTGGAAGCCTTATGTAAAATGTCTCATTGAGAATTTTAAAATATTGATGATAGGAATGATATTTGGGATATATTTGGTTAAATAGAAATTATTATTCAAAGTAATGTCTCACTTCTTTTTACTTTAAAAAATGTAACTACTAGAAAATTTTAAATTATATAGGGGTCTCATATTATACTTCTATTGGATAGCACTGCTCTAGGGCAAGGGACCTCTCTTCACTTGCAGTTATCCTCAAGGAATATAATCCTGTTCCCAAATCCCCACCCTGTGACAAAGGCTCAATTCCGCCTGACATGTCCCGTTGTGCTGGGCCTACCTGGATTTTCCTGGATGCTCATCTGCAGGCCTACCTTCTCTGCAAACTGTCAGAATATTATAGGGACAACTGCTTTCACACAACCACTTCACCATCAACGTTCTGCTGTTAAGCCCTGAAGATGTAACCTACAGAGAACTAATTTTGAATTTGTCCTGGGATAGTATCCAGGTTCTCATGATACTAAAATAAATAAAAAGTTTACTCACAAAATGTAGCCAGCTAATGTCTTCAGAAGGTACCCTGTATCAAAGTACCAAGTAGGTGGGGATAATTAGAAGGAAATCAACAAAGTTTGCCAAACAGTCATCTGAAGCAAAGCTGAATTTATTTGCCTGCCTGGGAAGAAAAAACTACATCACTCAAGCACAAGTTTGGCTGGTAGCTCCATGTAGTACTTGAAAGGACCAGATAGACAACAAAGGAAGGAAGTAGACCAAATCTGATGATATTCTGAGTTCAGGTCTCTAGTTGGCACCCAAAGCTAAGGAGAAACTCTTCTTTGCAACCAGCTGTTGCACTGGTTCGCTTCTTAAAAGTGCAGGCACCATTCCCAATTATGCCCAGGATGATCTGATGGACTTGGTGTCACTCAGGAAATTCGACGTGTTTTCTTGAAGTTGGCCAAATCTTTCTTTAACAGCATCACTAGCACATTAGCAATAGGTTTTGTCAAGTAAGATTAACCAGTTACCTGCCTCTTCACTGATGTCTTTTGGGACTGCCAGACCAAACTTCTTTTCATTTAGTTAAGGCAAAAGGCAGAGAAACATACATGCGTACTTAGAAAAACAAATATTATATAAACAGGGTACCCTTCAAAGGTGTAACAGAGCAAAATATAAGAGGCACTAAAACAAATACTTGTACACAAATGTTGACAGCAGCCCTATGCACAACAGCCAGAAGACAGACAAAAATCAACTGTCTATCATCGGATGAATGTAAAAAATGTGCTGTATACAAACAATGGAATATTATTGAACCACAGAAAGGAATAAAGTAGCAATACATTTTACAACATAGATGAACTTCAAAAACATTATGCCGAGTGAAAGAGGCCAGACACAAAAGACCACATACTGTATGACTACATTTACAGGAAATATTTAGGTAAATCCATAGAAACAGAAAGCAAATTGGTGGTTGCCAGAGGCTGCGGGTGTGAAGATGACAAGCTAGTGCTTAATGGATACACAGACTTCTCGGTGGGTGATGAAAATGTTTTGGAAACAGAAGGAGTAGTTGTATAACATCATGAATGTACTAAATGCCACTTTACAACTGTACTTTACAATGGTTGGTTGTTCTGTGATTACCCCTTAGTTGTTAAAAAAGGAAAAAGAAAGAGAAAACAAAAGCGCACAAAATGAGGTCTCACTGCAATGAGGGGAAAAAAATGAGGGAGCAGAAACGGCTGAACAACTGATGATGACGCATCAACAAAGAGAAAAAGACAAAGAAAAAGACGGGGGTTCTACTTAAGAAACAAGGCTACAAATATTTGAAAAGCAAACCAATAAAATGGATTTTCAAATGTTTCACTATTAACTTCTTGCAAACAAACTACAAAAAATGTAAATGATCTTATAAAGAGAGAGCACACAAAACATCCAAGAAGAGCCTTTTCAAAGCCAGTGAGAGAGCCTCACTCTGTGGTGCACTAGGTGCAGACAGGGCCTTTGAAAGGGCAGGGGACTGTCACACAAGCAAATCTGCCACTAATTCCATTCCACAGCTTTAGAGATCTCCTATGTACTCAATCGCAGTGTGACAAGCATCACTGTACTGTACTTTCTTTTCATTTTATTTTTCAAAATGAATGTGTAATAATTCCATTCCATATATTGTGCATAAACCTATTAATCTAAATACAATTACACTCCTTCAGAATTCTTCTGAAAGAGGTTTCTCAGAGTTCATGGGTCACTTTCATATATATTATGAACAGGGAAACATTTTTAAAAAGCAATGACCTTCATGGGACATGAGACAGCAGGGATAGATCGTGAGGACATTATGCCAAGTGAGATAAGCCACTCACCAAGGGACAAATGCCATATGATTCCACTTCCATGAAGTGGCCAGGGTGGTGAACTCATAAAGAAAGCAGAACGGTGGCTGCCAGGGACTGGGCAAGGGAGAATGGGGAGCTGGTATTCAATGGGCATGAGTTTCAGTGTTGTAAGATGGTCTGGAAACCTGCGGCACAACTGTGGGGGTGGACTTAATACTATTGAACCGCGCACTTAAAACAGTTAAGGTGGTCCATTTTAGATTATATGTTTTTACCACCATTAAAAAAAATTTAAATTGTGCTCTTCTTGTTAAAATATTAACTTAAAATTAAAATCTTGTTAAAATATTAACCTAACATTGTTGGTATTGCCATCTTATGGCTTTAGAGAAATTATACACTTCACAAGTTTAAACTCAACTTGGTTAGGATTTGGATACTTTAAAATACTATATTAAAACTAATTATATCAACAGCAACGACAACAAAAGGAGTAACTTTTAAGCAAAACAATGCTCCTTTAGGAGATCACTTCCCTGTTTCTAAATAAAAATCAGTGGATTGTGCTTCTGTGTAAAGTGTGTATTTTAAAATGTAAAATACCAAAACATGAGGAAAAAAAAACAAAACTCAAGTAAAAACTGGGAATTCATTTGGGTCAGTGCTCCTGTGCTTTTAAAAGAGAGACAAACTACCACAAGCCTCAGGGCGCTGGAGGGGTTGGCTTGCCTCCCTTCGTCTGAACTACAGACTGGCTTGCTGCTTGCCCACCTGGATGTGGCTGCACTATCGGAACAGCGCCTGTTGCCAAAAACACTGGCTGCTGCAGGACTCTCAACTGCTGCGTCTGGAGCTGCATATGCTGCGGCTGTGGCTGCTGTGACTGTGGCTGCTCCTGCTGTGGCTGTGGTTGCCGCTGCAGTTGCAGCTTCGGCGGCTGTGGCAGCAGCGGCTGTGGCCACGTTTGCAGCTTCAGCCGCAGCTGTGGCTGCTGCTGCTGCCTCAAGACAGGGGGGAGCTGGATACCCTGCTGAGGAACCTGGGCGGAGCCAAGCAGACCCAACACAGCTGCCTGGGGCTGGGGCTGCAGACCACTACCTGCGCCAGTGGGGTTCACGTTAAGAAGCTGCTGAGCAGGTGCGGAACCCTGTGGCCCTGACTGAGGACGGTGAGCAGCTGTGGGCTGCTGGAGCTGCTGCAGGGAAACCAGCTGATGGAACTGCTGCTGCGGGCTGCTCAAAACCATGGAGCCCTGCGGAACCTGGAGGACAGTCATGGACCTGAGACCTTCAGAAGTATTTAGGAAAACCTGAAGGGGTGCTTGAGAAGATGCCTGTGCTGCACCGGGCCTTGCATCTGGTAGTGAACCTCCTGAGGACTGAAGGCCACTGCCACTGATTCCTGCAGGAGCTGGGCCACCCCAGCCAGGGGCCTGCACAGGCTCGAAACTGCTACCCAAAGCCTGGGGTGCCTGGACTGGGCCCTCCATGTTGATGGATGCAGCAGCAACTGCAACAGCAGGAGACGTGGCAGAAGTGGCAGGAGCAGCAGCAGCAGCAGCAGCAGCAGGAAAAGGACGCTTAAGAGAGCTGCCTGCCTGTTGTGGGGGAAAACTGGTACCTAAGGAATTCTTTCCTGAGCTTGAGGGAAGTTGGGTGCGGGGAGGTGCATGTTTCTCTCCCTTCCCCAGTACTGAAGACTGGACCCACACAGGCTTAGGCTGTTCTGGTGTTTTCCATGAGGACAGCTGACTGACACTGGCTGGGCCACTGGAGCTGTCTGACATCTTGCCTGGACCTTTGACTTTGCTCTGTGCCGATTCCTGGGCCTGACTCACTGCCCTCCCAGCATCAGTCTCTGACCCAGGCCTCAGACCAGCTGAATGGTCATCTGGGAAGGGCTGCCAGGGAGACTTCTGGCTCTTCTGCCTGACTTTTTTACGGGGCCGTATTTTACCACAGAGAAGTGGATCATTAAACGACTGCATGATGCTTGGCTTGGTATCCCAGGCCTGAGAGCCAGCTTCCCATGCAAATCCGAAAGGGTCTTCTACCTCCTGGGCTGGCCAGACTGGGAGCTTTGGCTCAGCAGCTGTGACGGGCTGACACTCTTTAGCAAGTTTCTCCACATCCACTTCCGAAGGCACGGCCAAATCACAGGATCTGCGTTTCCACATGTCTACACAACTTCCTGCTTTAGCAATGTCCAGCTCATAAGGCTGACCTGCTTTTCTTTCTTCTTTTTGGCCAGAAGTCGACACTCTCAGCTCAGGAGGAGGTGGACAGTCAGACTGCTCCTGCTGTGACCTTACAGAGGGCCACGAATACCTCTGGAGGCACCGTTTCATCGGGTCAGTATTCATCTTTTGCTTGTTGTACAGCAGCCTGTTTGCAGTGCAGGCGACTGCTACAGAAGGATCGAGACACAGTGGTTCAGCTGTCGCTAAGATCAGTTGGCTCTCAAGCTGCAGCTTGTCTTCCTGGCTCCATTTCTGGACACCTCTTGTCATCATCTTCACATCATGGGCTAAAGTCTGCATCGTTGGACGCAGGAGAATATGCCTGCTTTGGTAACCAGGAGGTTGCATATTACTGGACTGCCTGTAGTCACGAACTTCTACTATGACACACCCACTATGAAAAATGTTAACCGAAGCTTTATCAAGGACATCAGCCAAAGCAGGGGGTAATTCTTCTGCATCCAAGTAGTCGAGCAATGCTCTTTCATCATAAGGGAGTCGAATGGTCTCTGCAAGGGACCCATCTTTTCTCTGGAGCATCACAGAATATCCCTGATTGCCTGGGTATAGATTGACCAATAAACATGGCAAGGACTCTCTCCTAACAAGCTTTTCTAACAAGTTTACATTGCTTCTCAATTCCTGAGGATCTTCAGGCTCTTTTCCACATTCTTCTACATAAATGTCATAAAGTTTTTCCTGTAGAGTTTTTCCCGCCCTAGGTGAGTATCTCCTCCTAGGAGGTCTCTGTTGGGCCATTTCAATGATATTGTCTGCGCGATCCAGAGCCTGTTCTAAATCTCGATCCATTGTAACAGAAAACAGGGCCCCTAAGAGGAGAGAAAACGCATGTGCGTTGGTGAAGCAGGATGGAATCACGGCTGTCATATTAATGTACAGAACCGCAAGACGCCGCAAGTCCACACTGAGTTCAACATGGGCATCTGCCCAGAAACCCGCCCCCAGGGAAGCGCTACCCAATTGTTTGACGGTTTCTGAAAACATCGGTACCTGAGGGGTAGTCGACCTGGCACTGGCTTCGCGTCTTGGCGTGCTGGACCGGAAGTGAGCGGGAGGGCCGGGGTCAGCTCCTGGGCACTGTCCGAGCACCTGCCCAGAAACCCGCCCCCAGGGAAGCACTACCCAATCTGTTTGAGGGTTTCTTAAAACATCGGTACTTGAGGAGTCGTCGTCGTGGCCCGGGCTTTGCGTCTCTGCATGCTGCACCGGAAGGGAACTGCAGGGCCGGGGTAAGCTCCTGGGCCCCGTCTATGCGCATGCGCACTCGCTGCACCGCAGGTTCCGGGGCTCCTGCTTCTCTGGCCTCCTGGGCGCGAGGCTCACCCGCTGCACTTCCGGGTCTGCTGCCAGCACTTGCACTCGACCACTTGCCATTTCACCTTGAAAGCGTACATGCAAAAGTACAGGCCACCGACGACGGTATAGATGCATCTTTCCTACGGTGCATAGACATCAGTTTCCACAGGAATGACACTGTCGGGAAATCATGGGAAGTTGTCACTGGTCTTGGTGGAAACTTCAACAATTGTTGGCACTTTTGGAATCTCTTGCCATCAATGGCAGCGCTGCTGCTGGTATCCGTCAGCCACTGGGCTGCGGAATGAGTCTCCATGCCCGGAGACTCCACAGGTTGTGGCAAGCGTCAGGATTCTTCATGTCGTCGTCCAGTGAGCTCCCGCCTGGGGGTGTTCATGTAGATGCACCAGTACATGACATTCATTTACATAATTACTCACCTTTTATTTCTCCATGTGTTGAGTTAGGGCACTTACAGATTAAAAAATTACATGGTGGGTCATTACATTGTCTATGGATTGCAGTTCAGGATGGTAGAGAGACATGAAACCATTTCTACAAGGTGATTTGCACCTGATAAGGATGAGAACAATTGTTCCAGGTGATGGCAATAAATTTTCAATGATTAGACTAAACTGTAGACCTTAGCTGAGATCCTAATGATGGATTTGCAGTGTTATCGTTCAATCTTAGGTAACCTAAGGGACATTGTTTTCCATTAACTTTGTTGCCTTGAAATCTCCCAGTTTGTTTGTATTTGTTTTATTAGACAAGATCAATAATGCTTTTCTGGGGAGAACTACTCCATAGCCTGTTTTTCTGATCCATGAGTGTGATCTAAATTCTGCCCCTCCCCCAGCTGATATCCCAGGGTGCATCTCACTTATTAGAGAGGTACATCTGCCCGCCCTGCCATGGGATGGACTCGATCTTCAGCTGGTGAATTGCCCGTGTCTTCACTTGGGTTTCCCCAAAAGCATTCCTGGAGGAGAGGATTTGAGTGGGAGTAGTTTCTTTGGACGCTAATCCTTAGAAGTCTTGATGACAGAAAGGGGAGCTGAGTCAGGGATGAGGAAACAATGGAAGACGTATTCCTGAGCACAAGCAGCTCTGTAAAACTGGTCCACGCTGAGAACCTTGGAAGACAGTACAGAATAAGCCTCAGATTGTTCTACCCTAGAGGCAAGGAAGCTGGGGTATTTATTCATCCACTTCTTTCTGATTGACTTAGGACAGTGCTGGGAGCGTTATTTCCTGACACTTCTGGTTGCCACATACAGGGACCACCCATGCTGATGTGGCTTGAGGATGCCCTCAGACAGAGTCACAGGTGATTGCAGTAAGACTCTGTGTGTACAGAATGGTGAGTGCCTTGGGGAGATGGACATGGTACTGGCAGCATTTGCTGCATTTAGGACTGAAGATAAGTGAGACAAGTCAGCCATTCATTCTTAATGATGTAGATAATGTGCTATGTAATATATCTGGGCATATGGAGAAGTGAAATTGTATTCTATCCTAGTGAAATGGGCAATTTCATGTAAGGTTTTTTCAGGTATTAAAGCTAACAAGACTAAAAATGGAAGATGTGACTCACTCTTGACTTCCCAGAGAGAAGACGCCAAGGCTGCCTAGGCCACAGGTGCACTGGAAGAGGCTGTGAACCTGTGTTTGTGTGTGAGTGTGTGTGTGTGGGCCTGACATTGCCTATCATGGGTTGGCTATCCCCTTCACTTGAGCTGCCTAATTGCCTTGTTTTTACACAATATGATGTTTTTAGAAAAAAATTACTCTGTGTACACACCATCCTTTGAGCCTTCCAAGCACGTTAATGAGCACTCTGGTTCATTAAAAGATTTCCAACTACAGCCCTCCCCTGTAGCAGCTTAGCAGAGATTCACATGCTAAGAAATGTCCTGGCCAGACTAACCTTTGCTAGAGGAATAAGAGAATTCAATTAATTGCAAGATAATTTACATAATTTTCAATTCGTAAATTTCTTTCTTTCTTTTCTTTTTCTTTCTTTTTTTTTTTTTTTTTTTTTTTTTTTTTTTTTTTTTTTTTTTTTTTTTTTTTTTTTTTTTTTTTTTTTTTTTTTCCTTTTCTTTTTGTTTTTTCATTCTCCGTTTCTCTCGTCTTTCTCTTCTCTCCTTCTCCTCTTT